>NC_056736.1:334902369-335038074 GCF_019279795.1 Protopterus annectens
GACTTTGGTGAAAAATGATTGTTAAGGGATTTAAAAAACAGACCTGACATACGAATAATGAAACCTGATAAATGTGGGGATGTGGTTCTATATGGTACCGAAGAGTACAACAATGCCATTACTTCTATTCTATTCTTTTGGATAATGACACACCTCAGTATCTAAGAATGAGATCAATATTGCTTATGGTAGAATTGATTCTTTGTTAGAAGAGTATTTAGTAGAAAATAGAATAGATGGAAAAACATTTTATTTTCTCAAGCAAGACAATCCCATTATTCCAAACGTATTTGGAATACCCAAGGTTCATAAGAATCCCTGAGATCCGCCCTTTATACAGTATACCCCATGGTGTGGAGAGGTAAAGAAAATTATTTCGGACAACTGGAATTTATTCAAGACAGATAGAAAAATAGGTGACATTGTTGGAAAAGTAGCCAGGTTCGTGTCTAGGAATGGGTTTAATATGAAGAATGAAATAGAAAAGAAAAAGGAAACGATAGAGAATTAAGCACCATAGGGGGAACAACTAGTTGTGGTACTTGCAATCAATGTAGGTTTATTATAAAGGAGCACAGTATTATATTGGAAGACACAAACCATACAAAAATCATTTTTAAAAAAGGCAATTGTAGGACAAAACATATCGTATATCTGGCCCATTGTACAAAGTGTTCCTGTTATTATATTGGGAAGACTGATAGGTGTCTCCGACAAAGGATATATGATCATTATTATAATATAAAAAGGCAAGATACCAAGAACGCATTATGGAGACACATAGCCCAGGACAATGGTTGTAATGAGTTTTACTTTGGAATATTGGAAATAGCCAAAGCTAACCCGAGAGGTGGATGTATCAAAAAGAAATTAGGTGAGCTGGAGGCTAGGTGGCAAATCAAATTAAATGCCTCCACCCACCCGGGGCTCAATGACCATGTATCCATAAAGCCAATTTTGGAGAACCTAGTAAACTAAGGAAGTGGCATTGGTACTAAAAGGGAATACAAAAGTTCATCATGCATATAGACAAAAGTTTTATTTTCATTAATATTTTTATTAATATTCACTTATAAATTGTAAATAAGTTTAATTTTTGAAGGGATATTATATTACTGATATAAGAAATAATAGGGATGGTTTTAACATATAATGCACACTGGCACTTTAAAAATGGAATTGTTGTTATGACGTGTAACTTTATAACTTTATTGGTTTTTAAAAAATGTATTTAAGCTGTGTAGAATTGCAATGGAATTGTTCTGATGAAGTCTAATTAACTTAGATGAAAGCGCTCAACCATATTGTTTATTTGTAATAAACAAGTATTCATATACACTGGTGTCGGTGTGAACGGGTATATGCTGTGAGGAACAAGCTGCTGAACCTTTTATTCAGAATTGATTCTTTGTTAGAGTATTTAGTAGAAAATAGAATAGATGGAAAAACATTTTATTTTCTCAAGCAAGACAATCCCATTATTCCAAACGTATTTGGAATACCCAAGGTTCATAAGAATCCCTGAGATCCGCCCTTTAGACCAATAGTGGCTGTAAGAGGTTCAAAAAACATACTCTCTGACAGAATACATTGATTACTGGACAAAAGAAATTGTGGAAAACACTGACCATCTGATAAAAGATTCATGGGTGTTTTTGAGTAAACTAACACAAGAGATTTGGACAGAAAACATCAGTTTTCTGACCATAGATGTTAAAGATTTATTTACTAGCATCCCAAGAATTGTAGGGCATCAATATTTTGGAGACATTTTACACAAATTTTCGACTAAGACAGGTGACAAAATCTCACTTGTACTGGAATTGATGGAGTTGGTACTTTATCACAATTATTTGCATTTTCAAGGTGAATATTACCAACAGATCAGTGGTGTAGCAATGGGAGCAGCTTGTTTCCCCCATGTACGCCAATCTGGTCATGTTAGAGTGGGAACAAAGGTATATTTTCAACAGCCCCTTCATGGACAACATACATTTGTATGTTAGGTTTTGGGATGATATTTTTGTTTTGTGGTTGGGAGGTGAAGAGAAAGTTCATTCCTTTATGCAATATATTAATGGTACGATCTCTTTTTTTGAGTTTACTTATACTTAGGATAAAGAAAGTATAAATTACCAGGACACTATATCTCATACAAAAGATGGTTTTAAATCCAGGATTTATAGAAAAGATACTTGGTGCAACAGTTATTTGCACTTTACTAGTAGTCACCCCACATTTCAGATAAAAAGTTTGATTAAGGGACAATTTTGCCTGTTTGTGAAATTATTAAATACTGTTTTCTTCACCACGGAAAGATTGGACTTTTTTCTGTTACTAACTTGGTTAACCAACACAGAAATAATTTTGTATCTGCTATATTCTTTTTTTTTCAAAATATTTTATTAAGTTTTCCAAGAAAAGTAAAAGACAACAAATGACAAAAAGTATTCTCATTCTAAGACAAGTTATACAAGGTAAAAACTATTTACAATATACACCTAGGCCTGAAGCGAAACTGCAGATCACAGTTAAAATACACAAGTACTTTAGTACAAGTATCAGTTCAGAAAGAGTTGTGGTCCATTTGTAAAGTCTCAATAAGTGCTAAAACTTTTGTACAAGGATTATTAACAAATGTCTTTGGATACATTCTAAGTTCTTCGGACTTGAGTTTCTTTGATTGCCAGGTCTTTCACTGAAGACAAGAAATCCTCAACAGTGGGTGGGCAGCTAGTTTTCCATTTTCTAGTGATGCATTTTCTGGCGATAGCAAGTATTGACCATAGTAAATATGAATTATTCTTATTCAAAAAGTAACCTTCGTTCAGATTGAAAAGAACTAATGATTTAGACAATAAGAAGGAATCAGTGAATAATGCTTTGAGAAAATCTTCTATGCTGTTCCAATAGCCCTTAAATTTAGGACAGTCATAAAAAATGTGTGCCCAATCGGCTTTAGTATGTTCTGTACATCTCCAGCAGGATGCGCTGGAGCTATTATTGATTTTAACTGTCTTATCTGGTGTCAGAAATGTCCTAGGGAGATATTGCCAAGCAAAAATACTGCAGTAATGAGACCATGAAGTATGCTTTCTGTTTTTCATCATGTGAGAAATTAAAAGAACAGCCTTTGAATATAAAGTTCCAGTAACTTTGATTTATATTAGATTTATAAACAGTTAACATGTTATATAATTTTGAAATAATCTTATTTGTATTAAAGCTATTATGTAAAGTTTCACACATGAGCATTATCTTTGGTGTTTCTTGATAAGATGAGTTTAAGTATTATGGATAAATGTTGAGAATAAGTTAAGATACTTTGTAGAATTAACCAGTTTTGAGAAAGTAAATGATGTTCTTTTGTAAGAAACTGAGAGTCTAAAACTTTAGTGTCATTTATGCATTGATACCAACATATAAAGTTCTTGGATTCCCAACTATCTAAAACACTGAGATGTATTTTATCAGGAAAATTCCTTGCAATTTTAAAGGGTGTTAACAGTTCAGACCAGGTCTTAATATCAGCATTAGAGTTAACAAATTTTGTGAAGAAATTAAAATAGTGATTTAATGAATTTAATTTTGTGGGTTTGACAATATTGTGTTTAGTAATATGACATAAGAAGTACCAGAACTTATTAGAAGAATTATTCAATGGAAGTTTGGCTAACAGGGCATTTTCATTAATTAGGTTAGATGTAATAGTTTCCAACTAGAGTGATGATTTGGATTAATCCAGTTTAAAATCTTAAATATGGATGCATTAATATATGTTTCAATATCCCAGAATTTGATTTCTGCTATATTCTTCTCTCCAAAGCATTTGATATGGTCTCGCACTCCATACTACTAGACAGTCTGGCCCTCACGATCTTTTGCCCCTTCTACTATTGCCTGGTTCAAAAAACATCTGTCAGATAGGCAGCAATTTGTCCAATGGCAAGGTGAGCTATCCCCTTTACTTCCAACTACCATAGGGGTACCACAAGGCTCAGTGTTGGGCCCACTTATTTTCTCTATATTCACTGACAATCTACATACTTCCAATCATGCCACACTTGTACAGTATGCAGATGATTCTACACTAATCTGCTCAGCACCATCACTTACCACTCTACAACAACTCACTCAGGAATCCTTTAGCTCTATGGAAAGATGGATTACTGATACCCGAATTATCCTAAACCCCAACAAGACTAAATTGCTCCTATTCGCCCCCAGTAAATCTAAATCTTACCCCCCTCTCCTTTACAGTCACTTCCAAAAATGACACTGTGATTTCTCTTTCTGCCCAGACCAAACTCCTCAGTGTAGAAATTGAAAAAAAACTTCTCTTTGTTGATGTCCATATTTCACAAACCATCAAAAAGGTCCACATAAAATGGGAACACTATATAGACACAAAACATTCCTCTCAGATCAGGCACCGATCACCCTAGCCCAAACACATCTATTGTCCACTCTAATGTATGCAGCACCTATTTTTACCCACATCAGAAAAACTGATCTTGCCAGACTTGAGTCAAGTTATAATAAAATTGCTACGTTTGCGAACAACTTCACCTTCAGAACCTATCACTGTCGAGCTGTAAGGGATCTACAGTGCTTCGAACTTCCACATCTACTGCTTTACCACCAGATTGTCATAGCCTACAATGCTCTAAAGTATCCTGATAAAACCCCAGCACTAAGTCAACTACTCACTCACTACATAGCAAGTCATCCTCTCCGCTCTATTGAAAAATCACTCCTCTGCATTTCGAGGGTTAATAACACTGCAGGGAAAGCTTTATTCTCTCACACCGTAGCTAAAGCCTGGAATAACCTCCCCCCTTCTCTGACTTCTACCTTTACTACAGTTTAAAAACTCACTTAAATCACATCTAATGAATGCCTGACTCTCCATGAATTACATAATATTCACTGTTTTACAACTCTGACACCTTCCTTCCTATTATACATACTGTAAGTATGCTTCATTGTTTATAACTCTAAAAGTTGCTCTCCGGTTCAGTGCTACTTCATGTTAACCATTTTGTATTAGTATACACTGTTAACTATGTACTTGTCTGTCTCTGTTTCTGTTTGTTGTTCTCTACTGTGGAGCTTTTCTCTCCGGACCTGTGTCCAGTCGAATTATCCCGGTAAACAAATGTAAAATAAATAAAGATTACAACTAGAGGTAGTTAGCAGGATTGCATAAGACATTGGTCAGAGTTCCCATGTTTACATTTGTGATAGATTTAAACAGTTTATTAGGGTAGAATCTGTTCTGGCAATGACATATATGCAGTTTAAGATGCAGTCTGATAGGGTAATGACAATGTTTGCATTTTGGGATAAAGAAATGGAATGAATACCTAAAGAGAATGTGAGCTTGTGGCAGTAGTTCAGCCGGAGTACATATAGAAGAAGTGTGAAGAGTTTAGCCTGGGTCTAAACAGGTACACAGCCAAGAGCTAGTTAATTGGAATTTGAAGTTGGCTTTGTTGGTTTTTCTGATGTTAAATGGTATGGAATTCCAGACTTTTGCAGCATATAATTGGAGTATAGGGAGTCTTCTGAGTTATTTTTACTTCTAGAAGTGTCCATTAGTTATTTTTTGCTAGATCATAGTAAGTGTTTATTTAGGTGTTGATTTAAGAGACCTTGTAAGGCAGGGGTTCTTTCAAATTAGTAAAATATTTGATGGGCAGTAGTAAGTTGGTTAAGACTGAGCAGGTTAGATAGTTCTAGCCTAGATAGTTGTTTAAGGGGCAGGCAGTTTGTGAGACCTTAAGGTTGAATCAGTAGCAAATTTCACTGTTTGGTTATAGCATGTTTCTGACTGCGGTGGTGGTGCTGCTGTAGCGTTGTCGCCTCACAGACGTTGCACGTTCGATTCTCCGTTAGAGCGTCTTCTGTGTGTCGACATGCATGAATGGGCATTCCTTCGCTGAAGGTTGTGCGTTAGGCCCGGCAAGCCAGCACATAAAAAAAATCTACTGCCGATTATTAGCGGACCCGGAGTTCCGCTGTGGCGACCCCTAACCGGGAAAGCCGGAAGACAGTTGTAGCATGTTTCTAGTTTGGCTAGATCAGATTTGTTAAGATTACTGATTATGGGGGATGCGTAGAGAAGCATGGAGACTAGGGTTGTGGCAATAATGGTTTTGGTATTGTTGGATAGGTATTTTCTACATCTGTACAGCGTCCCAAGTTTTTTATATACTTTTTTATTGTTTGGGCAATATGTAGGTCAAACATAAATAGTCCTGGAACCATGTGAGTGTGAAGTAGCTAAGTTTGAGATTCAGTAATAGAAGTTTAGTATGGGATACAGTATCAAAGGCTTTAGAGAGGTCGAGAAAGATAAGAGGATACAATGTTGCCTTCATTATGGTGTTAGTTAATTGTGTTAGAGAAGCTTAGTAGGTTTGTAGTAGTGTTGTGATAAGGGCGAAATCCATGCTGGGTGTTTGACAGAACTTTGTTAGATAAGAAGTGGTGTAGGATTTGTGTGTATGCAGCGTTCAATGATTTTTGATGGTGAAAGGATGGCAGTGGGCTGGTAATTTGGTAGTTCACTTGAGTTTCCACCTTTGTGTAGTGGAATTATATGTGCTATTTTCCAGAGAGATAGGAATATTTGTTCTGAGATGGAGCGATTGATTAGTAAAGAGACTGGGTATGAAATGGCTTCGACTTTGATTTTTAGGTATTCGGGAGGCAGTTTGTCTGCGGCCAGTGTATTACGTTTAAATTTCTCAAGATGTTTATATATGGTGCTAGTTGGGATTGGTTGTAGGGAAAAGAGGTTGTTGTCATAGGTGAAGGAGGGGAGATTTAGTGGTGTTGAATAGTTTGTATTGGTGAGGGCTTTTACAGATTCAGTGAAGTATTTGTTAAACTGGGTGGCAATATTATCAGTGCAGTTACTGTTGGAAAGGGGGGTGTATTGGTTTGGTCAGGTTGAAGAATTTTGTTAATAGCCATCCAGAATTTCTGTTTATTCTTTTTGTTTTCATGTTCGTGTAGTGATTTTTTTTTTGTCAAGCCTGATTTGTTTTTTACATTTATTTCTTAGTATCGTTGCTGATTTGCAGCAGTTTTGTTATGGGCCCCAGTTACCCAAGGTTTCACTTTTTTAGAAGTGACCTAGTTTGTTTGGTAAGCCAAGAGATGTAACTGGTCTTAATTCTAACTGTTTTAATGGGGGCCATGTTATTTAAGATGTTTAGGAAGGTGGTGGTAAAGTATTCTACTGCAGTGTCTGGAGAGACAAATTTTAATGGATTCCAGTTGCGGAATTTGAGGGAGGCACACAGTCTTGAGACAAGTTTTTTTTGTATATTGAATTTGTCGGTGAGTGGAGTTTTTTTACTGGGTCGACATGATGCCGGAGGACAAATGTTGGGAGGCTACTGAAATTGTCGAGGAGAGTACCAGAGTGGTAAGATGCTTCAGATTGGTTAGTAAGGATCCAGCCAAGTATGGATTCCTTTTTTGAAGCTTTGTTTATTCTGGTAGTAGTTTGTATTAGTTAAGTGAATCCAAAGAGATTAATTTGGTCAGTGGGGTATGTTAAGTTACAAGCAGACCAGTTGATATTGAAATCTCCCAGTATGATAGTCTCCTGGGTGAGAGTTTTTGCTGACCATTGTAGGTTAGATTCATGTGTGTTGAAGTTGTTGCTGGGGGGGGGGATATAGGCTGAGATTATTTTTAGGTACTTTTTTGAGTCTTGTTTGATTCTGGTGCACAGCACTTCTGCATTATTAAAAGTTTGAGGGGTGTGGTTAATTTCCAATGTATGATTATTTTGGAATAGGAAAGCAATGCCTCTGTCTCTCTTGGATATTGTATCCTGTCTGTATATATCATTTGGGGTACTACTTCATTGTTGATTTCTGGCTTATGCCAAGTCTTAGTGATGATGACTACATGTGGAGAGTACATGGAAAAGGTGGTAGGTAGGTCTTGTATTTTATTCAGGATGCTTCTTATGTTTAAATTTATTAACAAATCGATGGCTTTCCTGGGGAGGTTTGGTGTTGTTGGGGTGGTAATAGGGCCGTCTACAACGTTGGGATTGGGATGGATATGTCCACTAAGAATTAGTTGGGATGCCATGAGGGAAATATCTGGAGAAGAATTTGTCATTGTATGGATATGTGTTTGTATGATAGTTGTGGGAGTAGTTTATATGTCTATAGATCTATGAGAGAGCAGTTAAAGATAGGGATATAATGAGTAAGCTGGGTTTTAGATGGAAGTGAGTGGGTTGTGGGGGAGACTGGAGTTCTGGTATGATATGGAAATTTATATGGTAGGGAGGGTAGATGAGCTAGTAAAGAAAGGGTTATTGTTATTGTGTAATGTAAGGTTAGCATGTTTTGTTGTAGAGTAAATTGAGAAGTGTTGTGGGTATTGTACTAAAAAAGAGAAGAAAAAAGAAGTGGGTGTTTAGTACATGTGTGGTAGGAGAGTTAAGTTTTTAAGGTTTTTGAGTAGGGGACCTATTGAGTATTTGTGAAAAGGGGAGTGGAGATGTAGTTAGGCTGTGATTGGATGTTTGGGATTAAGGGATGGGCTTGTCAGATAACTGTGTGTGTAGAGGGGGTGGGTGAGAATTGGAGGTAGGGGAGTGGAGCAAGCCCAAGGTGAGCGGGACATATCACAAGGGGCAGACCAGGCAGTCAGTCAAAGAAAAACAATCCGTCCCAGTGCAAGCCACAGGTCAGTGCCATCAAATTATAAAACAAAGTGTTTCCTGCTAGAGAAGAGAATGTTTGAGTAAAAGTATGCAGAGGAGGTATAAAATGTTACATACAAAAGGAAAAAGAAGGAAGTTTGCTGTTTAGACTTGGAGAAGGTGTCCTGTACTGTTGCATCGGATGAGTGTCCATGCCACTGTTTTCAAGAATAAAATTAATTACGGTTACTGTCTTAGTACCAAGAAATAATCAGTAGCTTGGGTAGGACATACACTGCAGACACTTTTCTGTAGTTGAGGTTGAAGCTGCAACTATTTGATTCAGGCAAGCAGTATTATTTGGGTGACTGTCATGGTGCAGAGATATAGGGCACTGTAAGGAAAGAGAAGAAATGATAATTAAACTGTTAACCAGTAGAGTTCAGAGTATAGTTCAGAGTAAGAAACCATATGTAGGTTGACTCTATAGGTATAAATAAAGGTGGACAGAAGTTAGTGTTTGAATCAGAGTATAACAATGTTTAAATGCAGGATCCAAATGTAAGGATAGCTGTAAATATCTTTGCACTGTACATAATATTAAGGGAATCTTGCGCACATCAGTTTCTAACATACACTAGCAGCCATACAAATTCAGTTATAAACTGAAGTAAATCCAACCAGTCAGCCATGGAGGTTGCTATATAAAATCATTTTCTTTACTCCAAAAAGGAAAATAAAACCATAAAAGCAAGGCTAAAACACAAATAAGCACTTTCACACCTTTCTAAACGGGCACTTTCTCAGATTTCATGAAGCGCCTATTTAGAATGGTGTGAAAGCGCTTCTCTGTATTTTGGCCTTGCTTTTATGGTTTTATTTTCTTCCTTTGAATAAAATCCATGATTTTATACAGCAGCTGCTGTGGCTGACTGATTGGAGTTACTTCTGTTTTTACCTTTTCGTATTTAACCAGTCTTAGTCCATGTTTATAACACTTTTCTCTACAAATTCAGGTATGTCAACAGTTGGATCCATTTCAGAAGACTGAAAAACCAAAAGACTGAAAATTCAAAATACTGAGTAATGGAATTTGTCCCTTTTTTACTGTTGTGCAATCCTGGAGTTGGTATCTATAGTTTGTAGGGGGGGCACAGCCCCCTACATGAGGGGTGCAGGGGGCTTGCCCCCTACATTAAAACTGTGTTCAGTATTTTGAATTTTCAGTCTCTTGGGATTCAGTCTTTTGGTTTGTCAGTCTTCTGAACTTGACTCAGCAGTTACAGTGCAACTGAATGAAGCATAGTGTTCAGTTTGCGTCTAGCTCGTATAGCAGCAATTAAGGAAGTGAGTTTAGAAACAAATATTGTTATGACATTGCAGATGTATGAAATGATCACTAATATAGAAAACTATCATTTAACTAGAACAAACCATGTACATTGTTTTATCAGCCACCTTCATTTTAATTGAAAAATGTATGGCTGCTCTTTAGAGCAGTAGCAGTTATGAAGAGTCCAGGACAATGATATTGTTATCTACGGAAGGAAGTTTACTGTTTAAACTTTAAGGGAAGGGGTCCTGTACTGTTGTGTCTGAGTATGCACGCCACAGTCTTCAAGAATAAAATTAATTACTGTCTTAGCACCGAGAAATAATCAGTAGCTTGATTAAGATATCCACTACAGACGCTTTTCTTTAGTTGAGGTTGAAGCAGTGACTGTTTGATTCAGCCAAACAATATTATTGGGGTTAGACAGTCATGAGATATAGAGCAACTGCATACACTTTTCTTTAGTTGAGGTTGGAGGCACAACTGTTTGATGTTAGTGCACATTCTCCTGCGTGTCTTCTTGAGGACTTCAGTACAGGAGAGCATCTCTCTTAGATATACAATGGGTGTTTTTTTAAGATGGGCCAAAAAGAGAAACATAACTAGATGCAGGCAGTTTATAAAATTTGTATCATGTACTGACAATAAGTGCTCCATTCTAACTTGCACAGATACAGAAATTATTTTGTGGCAGGATTTATTAAAATTAAATGGCTGCCATGTTTACCTTTAAAAAACTGACTGACTACTGCACCCCAACCCACAAATTTAAATTGAATAAGGGGGCTGTATTCAGCTTTTTTTCATCATCATCTTCCTCTCAGCTTAGATTAAGGTTGCTACCAATTCCATTTCCTAATTGACAGTATAAGTTTAATGCACCTTGAGAATCTGCCATAATGTTTGTTACGTTGACCCTACCCAACGAAGGTTGTGTAAGGATATTTTTTATAAAGTTAAATGTTTATAGAAAGGTCATGAAGATGTTCTTCGTGTTTCACTGCTGCAGTCATCACACTTTGGTTGTCTGCCTGCAGGTAGCCCTCAGTCGGTTCGAATACCAGTCTTGGGATTTCTGCGTCGGATGCTGTCACCTCTTCCATGATGTCAGGGGTATAAAACATGCAGCTGATGCCATTACATCAGCTTTTCTTGCCGCATGGGAGCCCAAAGCAGAAGCAGTTCGCAAGTGCCGGTCGGCCGCTACCTGAAATTTTCATTTTTCCAGTTTCAAACCTGAAGTCTTCTAAAGCTAAGTACCCCGTTGGGGATTCTTTTTTCTTGCTCTAACTGATGTCAGAAAAAGTTAACAATTGTCTTGCCTGTGGAAAGCAAATACCTTGCATAGATTTTCATACTTACTGCGTCACCTGTTCAGGCCCAGACCACAATGTCCCTACCTGTCAGTTTTGTGTCTTAATGTCTGAACTATTCGTCATCGGGCTATCTTTGTTGCTAAATTCTTTCGCTGTCGTTCTCCATATTCCGAAATAGCTTTGGTAAGCCATCTGACTACCGATCTTCTGAAAAAACTTAAGGATAAAGACAGAGACAGACCGGATAGGTCCAAAACTGCCGACTCTTCCATTAAGCTAGTCATCAGTCTGCCGGTACTCAGTGAGGTGCCTTCGCAGCCCCTGATACCTGCTTCTACAGATTCGCAGGCCTCTGCTGAGACCCATTCGGAGTCTGGTATGCCGCGAAATGCTTCTTAGATTATGGAACCTGCGGATGTCTCTATCGTGGATGGGTCCGGAGCTGCTGTGCAGGCACCGGCTTCTGAGGGTGTATTCCGACCTTCTGATGTTCGTATTAAACCAACTGCTTCATTTCAGACTAAAACGACTGAGTTTCTCAGATCCAGAGTTCGCACTACGCCTAGAAAACAGACTACCAAAGCGCATGCTGAAGCCCCCATGCCACAGAAACAAATGCTTAGAATAGCTGAAGACCTTGTAACTCTAATTAGGGTAAGCCAGCCTTCCCCCTCTAAAAGACAAAGAATTGATTTCCCTTCTGATTCAACAGACCATGAGTCCAATGACTCTGATCCCTCTGATTAACAGGACATACCCTTATTTACCTATGAGGATTCCAATCCAGAGGATTCCATTCCCTCTGCCTCCCCTCCAGAGGACTTTTCTTTTGGTGAAACCTTGCATACCTTAAGAGAGCTTTTCCACTGGGAATGCCAGGACTACCCACAGTCCAAAAAGAGACTCAGAGAATTTTTAGACTTGGCTCAGCACAGGTCTCTACCTATATCCCCTGTCCTGGATATTGTAGATGATGTTTTCATGGAATCCAGTCTTACTCCTGATGTTTTACCACCAGCTCGTAGAAAGCCTGACAGGTACTACAGGGTACCTGATTCTCACAAATTTCTCTTTAAGAATCCCACTGCGGATTCAGAGACCATTTCCCAGGGACCTAAAGGTATTAAGGCTACTACAGCCAAAAATCCTACTCGTTCAGACAGGGATTCGAGGGCTTTAGACAAATGGGGCAAGCAGCTATATACCTCTGCAACTCTTGCCATCAGGGCTTTAAATTGCCAGTTATGCATGTTGAAGTACCAGCAGCATATTATGGAACTAATTAAACAAAAAATGCTGTTGCTTCCAGATTTTGCAGAAAATAAAGATTTACAAGAGTTACTGCATTCTGCAAACCAAGTCAGTAAACATACTTTACAGTGTGGTTTTGATGCCTTAGAAGCATCTTGCAGGTCTGTATTGAGAATGCATGCCTGGCTGAAGGAACAAATTTTGCCAGACCATGTTGAAGCAAAATTACTAGATGCTCCATTAAACCAGGAACATTTGTTTGGCACAAAAGCAAAAGAGGTTCTTAAAAAGATGGAGGAAAAAGCTAAATCTATGCAAACTGTTAAAGATTTCTTACAAGTACAGCCACCTAGATTCAATAGGCTTTTGCTTTCAAAAAACTGGGCCTTTCCAGTCCCTACCAGGTCTTCTCAGCCCAAACCCAGGGGCAACAGACCATTAAGGCTACAGTCTCAGGGTATGCAGAGATCTAAACAATGGAGTGCTCCCCCCTCAAAAACAGGGAGTGGTAAGCCACCCCTTAAGGAAAAACATTCAGAATGACTTGTCTATCATCCTTTCCAGCCATGCCCAAGTACTTGCACCCCTAGGAGGAAAACTCACCCTGCATGCAAAAAACATTACCCAGGACCGATGGGTCCTAAACATTGTATCCCAGGGATACAGATTCTTCTTCCACTCACTGCCAACCCCAAGCAGGTTGCCAGACCTTCCTCCAAACCAGCAGGCAGAGGCTCAAAAGCAAATACTTTCTCTTCTCAGTATCAGGGCTATTCAACCTGTTCCAATAGAGCAGAGGACAGGGTTTCTACTCCAGACTATTCCTGGTGCCCAGAAAAGAGGGCTCTTGGTGTCCTGTCCTGGACCTGCCCATTCTCAACACCTTCCCGGTGGTCCCAAAATCCAAAATGCTTACACTACAACAGCTGCTTCCTATGCTAGCCAAGGACTCCTGGCTAGTCACCCTAGACCTAAAAGAAGCTTATCTGCACATCCCCATAAGGGAATCTTGCAGGAAATAGCTATGTTTCAGGACAGGCTGTATGCACTATCAGTTCTCTGCACTTCCCTTTCGCTTATCTACTGCGCCCAGGATAATTCACAAAGTGCCTGGCTCCAGTCATTGCATACTGCAGGCAGAGAAATTTTCAAGTTTACCCAAAATTGGACGATTGTTTGATTCAGGCGGACAGTCAGGAATTGCTGCTTCAGCACCTCGTATTTGTAAAGAGACTTCTAACTTCTCTGGAGTACACCATCAACTAAAAGAAATCACATCTGTTGCCCAGCCAAAATATTGTATTCCTGGGAGCAAGCTTGAACACAACTTCCCAGATGGCATTCCTTACTCCAGAAAAGCAGGTTTATTTGACAAACTGCTTCAAACTAATGGTCACCAGAACCTAGCTGTCTGCAAGAAAAATACTGCAAATCCTAGGGTTCATGGCCTCATGCATTCTTCTAATTCCATATTCAGGACTGCATATAAGGAAACTTCAGTGGTACTTAAAAAGTCTCTGGTGCCAACATTCTCAGGACCTGGAAACAACTATTCCTATCATTCCTTGTCTAAGGGCAGAGTTCCTTTGGTGGGCAGAGGCTTGCAACCACAACAAGGGACTCCCTTTCACTCAACCCCTCGCCACCCAAACCCTGACAACAGACTCATCAGACTATGCATGGGGGGGCTTACATGGCTGGCAAATGCATTCAAGGCAAATGAAGCCCAGGATAAATTCACCTACATATCAATCAAAAAGAAATGTTAGCTGTAGGGAATGCTCTGACAGCCTTCAGAAAACTTATCCTTCCAGGGCAACTCTTGATAAAGACAAACAACACCACAGTTATGCGTACATAAACAAGCAGGGGGGAACTAATTTCTACCCACTCTGCAGGTTAGCCGTGGCCCTGTGGAACACAGCCTTGAGCAACCAAGAGCACCTGCAAGCTCAATTCCTGCCAGGCAAACAAAATTCACTGGCAGATGACTTAAGCAGAAATCTACTGGACCCACACCAGTGGAAACTGGAACCCAACTCATTCAAACTTCTAACCCACAGGTGGGGGACACAAGAGGTGGACCTCTTTGCCTCCCCCTAAAACCATCAATTAAGAAACTTTTGCACCAGAAATCCCCACAGCCAAGCATGGAAAGTGGATGCCCTATCCTTTACATGGAAAAACCTCTCAATTTATGCCTTCCCCTCTGCCCCTCCTCTCAAAAGTACTACTCAATATCAAACAGGACAAACCAAGGACCATCCTTACTGCCCTGGACTGACCCTGCCAGCACTGGTACCCACTCCTACACAGTCTGGCAGCAGTGCCACCCTAGCACCTACATCAGACCCCCTCCCTGCTGTCCCAGCAGGAGGGACAGCTTTTGCATCCTCAGTTGCAAACCCTGAACCTTGCAGCCTGGCTTATTCCTTGAATACTCCACCAGTAACCCTCAGCAAACAGGTGCTGGACATCATCCTTGGGGCCAGACGGCCAAGTAATAGGAAATCCTATTCAGAAAAATGGAAAAGATACTGTTCTTGGAGCCAGTCTCAAGGAAAGGAGACAGCCGTGCCCACCTTGCCTCAAATCCTTGATTACCTAGCAGAGCTGCTCCACAAAGGCCTATCCTTTTCTTCTATTAAGATTCATGCCTCTGCCATCTCAGCTCATTATAATACTGAGCCACCTCTCTTTTCTCACCCTCTGGTCAAACAGTTCCTGAGAGGAGCTAACAATTTAAGACCCCCCAAGGAGAGCATCCACCCCTGCCTGGGACCTTAACTTTGTACTAGAGAAGCTCACACTTCCCCCTTTTGAGCCTGCTGCTTCAGCACAGTTAAAGTTCCTCTCTTGGAAAACAGCCTTACTTCTAGCCATCACTTCAGTAAGAAGAGTGTCGGAGTTGCAGGCTCTAATGGCTGTGGAACCCTTCATTATTTTCCATGCCGACAGGGTTTCCCTAAGGACTAAGCCATCTGTTGTGCCCAAGGTGGTATCCATTGTGGCTCTAAACCAATCTATCCATTTATCAACCTTTTTCCCTAATCGTCAGAATAAAGGGGAAAGGATCCTGCACTCCTTGGATGTGCACAGACAACTCAGGTTCTACCTTGATAGGACTAAGCCTTTCAGAAAATATGACCAGCTGCTAGTCAGCTTTGCTACAGGGGTAGAGGGCAAGGCCATTTCAAAGCAAACCATTTCCAAGTAGGTAGCACACTGCATCCATTTCTGCTACAAGCACCATGGAAAACCTACCCCACAGGGGATCAGAACTCATTCCAATAGGGCTACCTCAACCTCTACAGCATTTCTTAGGGGAGTCCCTACCAGGGACATCCTGGAAGCTGCAGAGTGGAGTTCTGTACACACCTTCACCAGGCATTACCACTTACCTGTCTTTTCTAAATCCAGAGCTGGATTTGCCACAGCAGTCTTACAAGGCCTGATAGCCAGCCCTACTATTTCTTGACTGCCTCCACCCTTCCTCAGCTTTGGGAATCAACCCAAGTGTGATGACTGCAACAGTGAAACACAAAAAACATAGTACAGTTGTGTACACTTACCATAAATGTAGATGTTCGAGTGTATTCACTGTTGCAGTCCTAGTTACCCTCCTTCCAGCCCCCTAACTCTTCTATGCTTTCTACCTAACCTCCTTTTGGTCATATCTTTTGGCTATGGTATTTACTTTTACTGGAGGTGTTCCATACCATGTAATTGCTTCCTATTTTGGGGGCTCCTGACATCTGGGGCAAGAAAAACTGATGTAATGGCGTCTGCTGCATGTTTTATACCCCTGACAACCTGACATCATGGAAGAGGCAACAGCATCCGACACAGAAATCCCAAGACTCTGGTATTCGGGCCGACTGAGGGCTAACTGCAGGCAGATAACCCAAGTGTGATGACTGCAACAGTGAATACACTCTAACATCTACATTTATGGTAAGTGTACACAACTGTACTTTCCTCTTCCTCAGTCTCTCGAACAAGAATGTATATGTAGTGACACCCTAACCCCATGTGCAAAAATGGGAAAAAGGGGTTGATGGATGGATAGTTTTAATTTTGCATTTTTAATGTTACATTGTTGGTAATTGTTTTGTTAGGATAGTTGTTTAAAGAGCAGCAACTTACTACAGTCTCATGTCCCTAGAGGGACATTTGAAGTTCTTACTAGTGCTGGTGTTTGTTTAGCGACCAGAGTTCCTCAGGATGCCGGTACAAGATGAGCATCTGTAGGTATGTAGGCAGAGTTGGTGGAAATCCCTGCTTTGTAAAAGATGTATAAGTGTGCAATCACAAATTATGGAAATTGCAAGTTGTGAAATGTGTAAGGTGGGTAGTCCTAAATGTTATGACCAGTATCTTTACATACAACTGTTCATTTCCCCACAATCATGCTAGTCTTTATTTGGTTGTGTGCCCATCAGTGGTCCTATTCTGGAAATTAACATCAAGAGCTAATATTTCTGGGTGGTTTCAGGTGTCTTGTACATTCTTAACAGCCGTGCTGTCCCCTCAGTCCTAAGATGCTCCCCTCTGTGTCTTAATCTGGTTCTAGCTCTGTGTACTTTGAAATGGTGTGGACAAAGTCATTGCTGAGTTTTTTAATAGAAAATAATCTGCATTTATGTCAGACGTTGACAACTGCCATAAATGTCCAATACTGACTGTGTAGTAATTGCCTACCTTTTTCCTTTTCCTGAAGGTTTCCAGAATTGCTGCCTATGCTTCCAGTGCACTTTCACAGATTCGAGTTGATGCCAAGGAAGAGTTGGTCGTACAGTTTGCTATTCCTTGAAGCAGTTTTGTGAAGCATCTCCATGTTTCATTCTCTGTATTTGTCTTGTTTCTTTCCACATCTAATCTCATTGAGATGGTGGTTATCCTTTGAGGCAATTGTGCATACTAAAAACAATGAGAAAAATATATCTTAAACTAGCTTTGCACTAAGCATTGACTGATACCACAATCTGCCAGTCAGAATGAAAGCAAGGTTGCACCTTTTCTTGTTTAACTTGAAAGCCAATTGTTTTTTTTTATGATGTTTTTTTTTTTTTTAAAAGCACTACTTGCTTAAGAATTTTGGTTACTGCACATGGGATTTGAGTATGATGGATTTTAATTATAAGCAGCACACTGTGAGTTGACTTTTAAAGAAACAATGCTCACCACTGTGAAATTGGTTCTCAAGAAAAGTAATACTCTTGTTATCACTCTTAGATCTTGATATTGTTGCCTTAAACTGACAACATGGAGGTTACTGATACTAGGTAAGTTGTGAAGCACTGCTTTAGTGCTCTGTCATTGATAATACGGCAGCAGATTTTAGATGGTGGTTGAGTGGTAGCCCTGCATACATTGAGTAGAAACCACTAGTGCATGTGGTAAATTCTTAATGCAGTTCTGGGATAGAAACCATTCGAAGAAAACCATTTAAAATGCTTCATTTCTTAGCTTTTTGAGAGGTCTTGCCTTGTGTATGTGTAGATTTTTTTTTCTTTATTTAATAATTTACTGTCCTCTGTTCCAGAACATTAAGTGCATCTTCATAGCTTGTGCTTTAAATAATTGTAGAATTTTCTACTAAACTAATTACAGATTTAAGTATCCCAGTGGACAATTTTGCAGTAGTCCATAAGGGGACTATTTCTAGCACTGTGCAGCAACTCTTTTTGTAAGTGCACACAGGCTCAGTTCTACCATCTTGATGCATTTTGGCTGTGTGGACCCTGTAAAGTTTATATGCTCATGATTTCTCAAACTGTGCAAAATAACTGTAAAAACACTGCATTTGGTATTATCATGTACTTATACCTCTCAACTGTACAGATTTTTGCAGAATGTCCAGATTTTTGCCTCATATGTTTGGTCTATTTCTCATAAAATTGTGGTTTTCTGGCATATCATTAGTAAATTGAGGGTTGAAGTCAGAAAATGACAGACATTTGAGTAAATCATGCTAATGCAAAAACTGTTCTAAACTTTCTAAGTTTGTTAGAGCAAATATTTAAAAAGTGTCCCTATTTTTGGTCCCCCCCCCCATTACGTATGGATTTGTCCAGATGTCTTGCTGTAAGAGGTTGAGAGTTATGCATGTACTCCGGGTAATTATTTTTGTTTTTCATCAGGAGATATTTTCTTTTAAGCTTTCAGTGACCTTCTCTCTTTAGTAAGGTTGTATTTTTGCTGATCTGACTTCAGAATCAACCACTGAGCTGATATAGAAATGTGGAGTTAGCTTCTACACCGTATGGCAGTTACAGTATCAATCGGTGTACTGTTATGAGAGGTTTAGTGTGGTGGTATTTTGTGTCTGCTTCTTGGGGATCTGTCCTTCATAGTCCATTAATAATCAGAATATTAACTTCTCACTGGCCTGTACATAAAATGAGTAGTAAGAGTTGAGTGATGAGTGAATAAAATATATTCAGTGAATGATTTGTAGAGCTTGGACATTATAGCCTTTTGGAAATGGTTTCATATTACTAGATGATACCTTGGTGGAGAAACTTAAAAGATTCACGTTCCATACGTTAGTTTTGTTCTTTTTCCCTGTTACTTGGTGTGAAGCTTGTATTGTTAAGGATGCAGCTTATGTCATTGTTCTTACTTAGCTTTTTATGCTGTTATTACTTGAGTATTCAGAAAGCTTGCATCACACATAAAGTACAGGTTATGTGCACATATTTTGGAATGTCTGTACTCTAGCTTCTCAATTTGAGTGAGAGATTTTTGTAGAGGGCAAGTGCCAACCCCCCCCCCCCCCCAAGCTTTTTATTCTTACTCTGAGGTCACTGTACCTTAGAGAAAGACTGATGAGTGGCAGTCAGTATAACATCTATCTCCCACTTTCTGCAAGGTGCGCTAATCTTGGACCACCCACAACCCACTAATAAGCAAGTGTGTGTTTGTGCATATATATCTTGCTGTATATAGATGTAAGCAGTGAAAGTCTGAACAAATAGTCAGAACCAACATAATTGAGCAAGTGTGAATCCTAAAGCAAGTGAAAATTAAACAGTCACTTCACAATCTGGGTACATTTTGCCATTTGTACAGTATCTACCCAGTTCATGGCTGAAAGAAGTATGTTTGAATAATTCCACACACTTTGGTGGAAGTAAAGTTGGCAAGAGTTTATAAGAATGTTTATTACAGGACTGGTTTTCCAGTAAAGTGAAAAACTGCAACCCCAAGGAAACTGAGGAAAATAGCTCCGTCTTGATAACAAATTTATGTTTAGCAAAGTATGATGGGCATAATCTGTGAACTTTGTTCCATGTACTTGATATATAAAAGCTTTTGTGGTAAATGGATATATTTTGATCCTGTTAAGAAAATGTTTGTACACAAGTATACATAAATTATGTATTTCCATAAGAAAGCCTAGAAAAATTTTACTGCTGCCTAGTGAATCTCATTGTTTGTACTTCGCAGTGTCCTGCACTTTAAAGTTCTAGCTTCCAGGTACCACCTTTTAATAAAACTAACATGAAGGTTCTGTTAAAGTTTCCAGTGTGGCTGTCCTGGGGCACTACAGTTGTTCAGGAGAATATTTGTACTTGTGTACATGCGTAATTTATACCTAAAATCTGCCCACACCCACTTTCATTCTCTTGAGTGCCACTTTATTGATGTCAGTAACAAGTAAGGGTCTCCTGAACTTTTAAATCTCCTGTAGTTTTGAAGTTTTGGTGTGTATATTTGTGGGGAAAGAATGATGCAGCTGTTCTTTTTTTTCCCTCATAGTGAGAACTTCGAGCTGAAAGTTTTTGATTTATTAAGGCATCCTATCCAGTAACCTGGCAGTTTAAGATCTTTGCTTACTTTGTTCAGGTGATTATATTACAGTAATGTACCCATGTTTGCCCTGTCCCTCATAATTTTCCTTGATTTAAACCAAGTATTCCACTCAGTCAGTGTCAGATATGGTTTCATATATTTTTTTCTTTAGAAAATGTACGCTGATACAAAACCTAACATTTTATTAACTTTATAAATGGATATGAATAAATGTAATGTCCCTGATATTGGGTCATTGTCCCTCTGTTTGCCTTTGTGTCTGATTCTTGAGCAAATATGTTGAGAGTTGTGAAGGAGGTGTCCTGTTTTTAAGCCAGTTTTGTTGCTTTGTGGATTGTGACTTGCCTTTATTTGGTATACCTTTATGGCATACCCTCTTAAATTTATTGCCAGTAAAGGCAATGTTGAAATGCCAGGTTGATTAGTAGGCATTTTGTACTGTGACCTGTCAGTGTAGTCATTTCATTAATGGAATGTATAACTGAAATATGGATTACATAAAAATAACAATTCTTTTTTTGCAATGGGCAAGTACCCCCATGCACTCTCCAGTATGAGGGGAACAGCCTCCACACACACCCAATTTGTATGCTCACTCTGAGGTTTCACCACCTCAGAGAAAGGGAGTAAGTGACTCTTTAGTTTATTCCCATTTCATTGTTTCATGTGGTGAGTGATAAAACTGTACTCTTCGTGACCTCCATGGAGGACTGTGTACATCATATTTCCCTTGTTCTTGCAGTTTGTCCACAGAGAAAACAGCTGATGTTTTGTGGCCATAACCAAGATTTCATTTTATTTCAGTTCTAGCTGCTAACTGGTAAAAGCCTTTTGATAGCCTACTACACAGTGTTAAAGTACTTGGTGAACTGGGATTCCTGTTGAAATTTCAAGGAATGTAATTGCAATTCTGAAACCGTGAGACTAAAACTGTGAGAATTTACAGTAGCTCATGATATTCCCATTGCTCTGAGGCTGCCGTGAGCTCGGAGCTGGGTGTGCCTGAGGCTGCCATGAGCTTGGAGCTGGGTGCACCTGAGACTGCCGTGAGCTCGGAGCTGGTATGAAGAGAAATTGTTTAAGTAGCAGGTATGGGAAGCACAGCTCCCTATCTTGGTGCAAGAAGGCAAAGTCCTTCTGCAGAAAAATTTTAATTCTGCAGCTGGTAATTGAGTTGCACTATAGCTGTCTGCAAATGTGTTACTTTTTGTAGTTGTGGGCCTTTTACTTTAGTAAGGAGCTTGGTGAATTGTGCTTAAGAGATAGCAAGTTATATAATTTCTTAACAAAACAGCTGGTGAGTGGATGGCCATTAGCAGACAACAGCATTGCAGTCTAACTCCACTTTGTAGAGCTTGTTGCTCCTTGCTTAGAGACTTTGTTTAAAATGTCTAACAGAACAAGTTACTGGATTGGGATGGTTTTACAGGTGAATGTTCCCCCGACCCCCCCCCCCCCCCCTAGTAAGACCATCTCTGGTTGGTCTCCTTTATGCTAGGACAAATGCTTGTGTATAAAATTGCTCACTTTATTGGTCATGTTTTAAATATTGCCTAACATTGTAGAATAAAAGATTTTTCGAAGGACCAGACGTGACTGGTATGCTTTCCTTTTCCCTGCACATGCTGCACCACTGTTTAATCCTTTCTAGTAAACTGCCAGATAGTTCAAAGTACAAATTGCTAACAGTCGAGTGTGATTCATTCATTGACCATTTGCCCTGCAGTAACTTAACAAGACAGTGTTTCTAGGTCAGCTGGAAAAGAACACCTTATGCCTGATGGGTTATCTGGTTAATTGGCAAAAATGACTGACCTGTGAACGTGCATCTGGGTTCTGCTAGCCTTTCACCGTTAACTGGCACAGGCACTGCTGTTTGCAGAACAACAGTAATTCTAATGGCTGCATTTGCTAGTCAAGCATTAATAGATCCAGGCAGTAGATTGTGGTATCACAGTATTTTTTAAAGGGATGAGCAGTAGCAAGGATTACAGTGCAGTTTGTATTTAGCTTCCACCATTTAATTTTTTTTTGTAATTTTATATTGCCTACCATGGTGTTGGCCAGAAGATGGAGATGATGCTCCGAGGTTAACCCTGCTGCCAGAACCAAACCAGTTGTAGCTTTAGTCTTTACAGTGAAAGGAAATAATTAACCAAATAAAATATACATGTAAAAATCATTTGTTTTTCCTGTACTTGAGTTTTTGATTTGCATGGTTGGTGTTGACCCGTTCTGTGACTGTTACATGTTGAATACTGTGTCCAGGGAAACAAGTTCCTTTCTCAAACCAGTAGAGGTGTGTTGATCTTTATGAATAGTACTGTAAACTAAGCAAGTACTTTGTGTGACACCTTTTTTCAGTTAGTATGGGAAGTTTTGTCTCTGTCATCACCTGTTTCCATGTTCAGCTTCTAAATAAAATCAGTTTAAATCACTGTTTATAAGATTGAATTTAACTGTATGTTCTCTAAATACTTGTTTTGTATTTCACATGTTTTAAATAAAATGTTTTAGTTTCCAACAGATTTGGAGAATTTTTGCTGCATTCAGCAGGAAGTATATTTAAATTTGTAATCCACTATAAACAGTTGATTTAAGATTCCTAGGTAATTTGATAAATGCACTTTTGAAGAAAAGATTTCTAAAATGAAATTACTTCATGGATAGTTTTATAATGTGCAATGAGTTGGTGACTTCCCCATTCTAGAAGTAAACACCTGTTGGAATAAAGAGGCAGATTATATGAGTACATTTCCTGATTTTTATGATACTTTTGCAGAAGCCGTGCTGCTAATTGAGACTGCTTGATGCTGAAGAGTAAATTCACTTGTATGCCCCTTGTAATGGCCATGGTGCTTGCAGATGTGTACACCTTATGTTTCCTGGCAACTTTAAAACACATTTACGTTAGTGTCTGAATGTTTTCCCTGCACATTCAAGATTAAAGTAAAATACTTTTGACATGTTATTTTAAATATGAGCATGTGTCTGTATGCATTAAAGTAAGTCTACTGGTAGATATTTACACTAATTTGTTTGTCTAAATTTGAAGGCTGTTCCATATCAAGTAATGCAGCATTCTTCCAAAATCAGTTGGCTATGTGACCTGTTGGTGTGATTCATTTTTTTGTCACACTTAGTGCTGTCATTTTGTTTTTGCGTATATTTTGTGTGAAGGCATATATAACGAAAAATAAAAAGTTAGAATTGTCTAACAACTTACTTTAGTATCTGTAGAACACAACTTCAAAATATGTATTTTCACAGTAGTGGTGCATAAAACCACTGCAAATGTAGAAGGCAGAATTCAGCATTTGCTGTTTAGATGTGGAAATCAAACCAAGTGCTAAAAAATTAAAGTGTTTCTTCTGTTTCTGTAAAAGTGGCGCTTACACTCATTTCACTTAAAGATGTTAAGTGAGTCATCTTGCTTGTTCATATGATTTTGTGTTTGCATAAATTGAAGACATTTTCTGAGAGCACACTTTGCAAATATAAGCTTAGCGAACTTTGAGGGTTTTATATCAAATTCTGCACTCTTATTAGTTAATTGTGCACATTTTCAAACTCAAAGATCTCTCCCTATAAATACTCTTATACATAAAAAGAAGTTGCGTTATCATAACGTTCCATCTGTGTTGTTGATCTTCGTTCATTCATTACTGATAGGTTATCAATTCCATCCTCGAAACCGAGCCGGCCAATATCAAGCTCGCGTCAGCCAAAAACTCTGGAGCCAAGGTCCTACCCAGAATGCTGTACTCCCCGTTACCTCAGATCGAGTTTGCAAGTTGATAGATAAAAGTAGAGGCTACCTCTGGTCATAACAGACCTACAAGAAAGGAGTACATGAGATAACCAAGAACCTCCGGAAGGGGGATGGAGGGTGGGAAGTAATGAATGAATGAAGATCAACAACACAGGTGGAACGTTATGGTAAGACGTAACTTCTTTATCTGAGGTTGTTAATCTTCGTTCATTCCTTACTGATGGGACAGAGTCCCCAGCAACCTGTATTCCTGGGTGGCTGTCATGGAAGGACATTCCTGAGCACCATGGAGCCAAAGGAAGCTCTATCTCTGGAGGCCAAGTCCAATTTGTGATGAAGAATAAAGGTATGAGGTTTGGCCCAAGGTGATACAATTTCTCAACCATGAAGCCAATGTAACTTTTTTTTACAGGATGACCCCGTCTAGGTCCAGAAAAAAACAGAAACAGTTGTTTGATTTATGGGTAGATTTTGTTTGGTCCAGATAAAATTGTATTTGCCTATGAACATCCAGGGAGTGCAGGCAATACCCTCCCTTGTTAGAATGGTTAGGAAAGAACACTGGGAGATCAATAGGCTAGTTGATCGCTGTGACACCACTTTTGGTAAAAAGGTAGAATTGGATCTCAGTGATGTCCTATCCTTATGGAAGATAAGATAGGGAGGTTTGATGCATGAGGCCTGAAGTTCTGACAATCACCTGGCCAATGTGATTGCAATCAGAAACAAAGTTTTCCAAGAGAGATATCTTGCATCACAAGAAGACGCAGGTTCAAAGGGTGGAGCTGTTAAAGTTTGCAGAACCAAAGTCAAATCCCAAGGTTGTACGGGTTCTCTAAAGGGAGGTTTTAGGTTGATAACCCCTTTCAAGAAAGTCCTACAGAGTCTGTGTGACATAAGGGAAGAATCTTGAAAACCATTATGAAAATTTGAGATGGCAGCTAAATGTACATAGATAGTAGAGGCAGACACCCCATAGTTGAAAAGATGTGATAAGTAATCCATTACCACCGAGACCATGGCTGACGAGGAGGTCTATTTGCTTATCTGCTGTCCATAGAGAGAACCTCTTCCATTTGTTAAGATAGATTAGTCTGGTGGACGATTTATGAGATGCAATAAGAATACTGCGCACAGGGGACGAAAGGTTTTCATGCCTGGCAATCCTAGGAAGTGGAGAAACCAAGCTGTCAGTTTCAGGGTTCTTAGATTGGGGTGAATCAGACCTTGTGGATGGGAGATCAGTGTTTGGGATGGATTGAGGATCCACTGTTGATCTAGGAGGAGAGGCCAGAGGAAGGGAACCAGACTTGTCGAGGCCAATATGGAGCAATGAGGATCACTTTGCTCTTCAACTGTCATGCTTTCTTTAGAAATTGGGAGATGAGGGGGAGAGGATAGGCATAAAGAAGACCCGAGGGCCAAGCATGGACTAGTGTCCCTTGGTGACTGGCCCTGAGGGAGGATCAGGGCAAAGTAGTTCCTGCACTTGTAGTTGGTTGGGGAGCCAAATAGGTCGCAGGAAGGCTGACCCCAATGGTTGAAGATTTTTGCTGCTATCAGAGGATTGAGGGACCACTCGTGAGGCTGTAGAATGCATCTGCTCAATTTGTCTGCTATCACATTGGAGCTCCCGAGAATGTGCATTGCAATCAGCAAGCAGTTGTGAGCTGTCGCCCATTGCCATATTCTCAAGGCCTCTCGACATAACGGGTAAGATCTGGTGCCCCTTGTTTGTTGATGCACCCGACCACTGACAAAATTGTCTGATTGGATCACAGTAGTCCCTGACGGAAGGATGGAGTGAAATATTTGCAACGCTAGAAGCACCGCCCTCAGTTCTAGGCATTGATATGCAAAAAGGCCTCTGTCTCCGGCCAGGTGCCTTGGACCGAGTTTCCCTGACATAGACCCCCCCCCCCAATCAGGGCGGCTTCCGTGGTCACCGTGGCTTTCGGTGGATGGAGGTTCTAAGGGCAAGACCATTGCTGGGGATTTTGAGTCATCCACCAGAGTAAATCTTGCTTGCATCTCTGAGTTACACTTATTTGAAAAGACAAAGGATGTTGCAAGAGGGTACCACTGAGTGGGAAGAAGCCATTGAAGTCTCATGCGGAATCCGGCTAGAGGAACAATGGTAATCAAAGCTGCCATTGACCCCAATAGCTGAAGTAAAGATTGAGCTGGGGATTTGTGGTGACAGAGCAGCAGTTGAACTTGTCTTATTCTCTGAAGTCTGTGATGTTCATCGTGTTACCCTGCTGCAGTCATCACACTTGGGTTATCCTGTCATCAGGCGGTCCCGTAGTCGGCCGGAATTCCAAAGTCTTGGTCCGGCGTTGGTTGCTGTCGCTTCTTCCCTGACATCAGTGCGCCAGGGATATAAATAATGCATCCGACGCCATTTTCTAAAGTCTTTCTTGCCGCGCGGTGCTGAAGCAGAAGCAGTTCGCAAGTGCCGGTCGGCCGACTCCTGAGATTTTCGAACTCTAATTTCAGACCGAAGTCTTCAATAAAGCTAAGTACCCCATTGGGGAAACTTTTCTTGCCTCAGACAGATGTCAGAAAAAGTTAACAGTTGTATTTCTTGTGGGAAGCAAATACCTCATAAGGATTTTCATTCTTACTGCATGCCTTGCCTAGGCCCAGACCACGACGTCACTAGTTGTCGTTTTTGTGCTAGGTTTAATAAGCATACTATAAAAAGATGCTTTGATTTCGCACGACACTACTTCGGTAGAAAATTTAACTATACTATGCTGTCGGAGCAACCGACTACCGGTGTGCACAAAAAACGCAAGGATAAGGACAGGCAGCCTAGAGCCAAGCCAGACTCCGAGGCCTCGGCTGGTACGGTCTCCAGTTCACCGGTCTTTAGTGAGGCTCTGATGCAGCCCCTGACTACCACAGATGTGGAACCCGAGACCGCTTTGGAACTTTTGGCAGAAAGTACCAGGCCGACGCAGCCATTTTGTTCAGCCCCTACCGACGACACCGCAGAAAAAGATATCTGTGCTGCAGAAACTCCGTCGGTTTCTAAAGGCGTCTTCAGACCGACAACGCTCACCATTAAAACATACCCTAAGATGAAGACTCCTATTAAACCTAAAAAGACTGCACTTCAGTCCCCTGTTCAAGGCCCCATGCCTAAGAAACAGATGCTCAAAATGGCTCAAGATTTGATTTTTTTAATCAGGGGTTCCCAACCCCCTCCTGACAAAAGGCCTAGAGAAGAGGAAGATTATGCATCCTCTGAACAAGTGTCCATTTCCTCAGGCTCCTCAAAGGACCAGGATTACTCCTTCTCCTCTTATGAAGATTCTGATGCTGAGGATTCCATTCCCTCAGCTTCTCCTCCTGAAGACTACTCCTTTGGGGAAACTTTACACACTATGAGGGAACACCTTCACTGGGAAGTTCAGGACTACTGTGACTCAAAGAAAAGGCTCAGAGAGTTTCTTTTACTCCCCCAACACAGACCACTTGTCATCCCCCCAGATGTCCTTCAAGGATGCATCTGCAGTCCTAACAAATGGGTTGTCCTGGCCTCAGGCAGCCCTTCAGTCGGCCGGATTCCAAAGTCTGGGTCTGGCTTCGGCTGATGTCGCACTTCACCCGATGTCATAGCTGCAGTTCAGCGGGTATAAAGGCATCAGCCGACACCATTTTCCTCAGTCTTTCTTGCCGCGTGGCGCCCGAAGCAGAAGCTGTTCGCAAGTGCCGGTCGGTCAGAACCAGAGATTGCTACTACCGAAGACTTCTAAAAAGCTAAGTACCCCGTTGGGGACTCTTTCTTGCCTCAAGCCGATGTCAGAAAAAGTGAATAACTGTTTAACTTGTGGGAAACAAATGCCTCATAAAGATTTCCACTCTTACTGCCTACCTTGTTTAGGCCCAGACCACGACGTAGCAGCTTGTCTAGCCTGTGCTTCCTTCAACCGACGGAACTTAGACGTCGGTCGGAGTTTGCAGAGGAGTTTTTCGGCTCCGCTTTTGCTTATATCATGCCGTCGGAGACTCCGACTTCACATTTAGCTAAAAAGCGTAAGGAAAAGGACCGACACTCGCGGTCCTCGGTTTCGGCCGAAACCGCTGTTAAGCCAACCGCGAGTGTCTCTGTTTCGGCTGAAACCGAGACCTCGGTTCTTCCTTCGGCCGAAAGCATTCCTCCTACTGCGGAGGCCTCTTCCAGCATGGCTGAATCTGCTACCGAAAATCTACCTGCTCTTACAGTTTCTCAGGATTTATCAGATACTATTCCCTTAGATGTATCTTCTCCTGCACATGGGGCTGCTAGGCCCCCTGCATCCATGTCAATTAAGGCTTTTGCCAGGGCCAAATCAGCTAAATCTTCAAAGGCCATGCCTGCTAAAACCCCCTCTCACAGGCCTAGCACTAATACTCAAATGCTTAGTCTAGCAGAGGATCTCATTTCTTTGATCAGGGGAACCCAGTCTCACCCTGACAGGGCCTCTCACCCACCTCCAGAGAAGAGGCCTAGAACAGAGCCCCCTGAGCCAGTTTCTTCAGATTACTCCTCTGATGATTCAGAAAATACAAACCCTCCAGAAGGCCCTTATTCTCCATATGAGGACTCTGATGCAGAGGATTCCATACCTTCTGCCTCTCCTCCTGAGGAATTTTCTTTTGGGGAAACCTTGCATGCTATGAGGGAACAATTTCAATGGCAGGGCCAGGATTTTTCAGACTCTAGGAAAAGGCTTAGGACCTTCTTACATTTACCACAACATAGGCCTTTAGCTATTCCTCCAGTACTTACAGTTGTGGATGATGCATTTAATGATGCTTGTACTGCCCCTGACTCACTGCCTCCGGCCCCTGCTAAGCCCGACAGATACTACAGGGTTCCGGACACACATTATCATTTGTATAAGGCTCCTATAGCAGATCCAGAAACTATTTCACAGGGCCCCAAAGCTGTAGCAACTGCCTCTGCCAAAAACCCCCTCCCCTCTGAAAGAGAATCTAGGGCATTGGAGAGATGGGGTAAAAAAGTTTATACTTCTGCTACTCTTTCGGCTAGGGCCTTAAACTGTCAATTCCACTTGATTCAGTATCAGGAATTTCTGTTAGATCAGCTCACTAAAAAACTGTCCTCGCCTGAGCCTTTAGACCGTAAGTCCCTTCAGGATTTGGTGCATAATACTCAGCAGGTCAGTAATCATTCCTTAAAATGCGGCTATGATGCACTGGAGGCTTCCTTTAGATCAGCTATGACTGGTACAGTGATCAGAAGGCATGCATGGTTAAAAGAGCAATCCTTACCAGACCATGTAAAATCAAAGCTTCTAGATGCTCCCATGGAAAAGCATAGTTTGTTTGGTTCCCCTGCACAGCAAGTGTTGAAGAAGGTGGAAGAAAAAGCAAAATCTGTCCAGACAGTCAAGGATTTCTTACAGGTCCAGCCTCCGAGATTTAGTAGGAACTGGCCTTCCAAGAATTGGTCCTTTCCAGAAACCACCAGAGCACAGAGAAGCAGAAACAGACGCCCTAGAGGCAGAGGTCAATCCAGAGGTGCCTACAGGGTGGTCAGTGGCAGCCTAACAGCCAGAGAAGTACTGCCACAGATCCAGCCACTACCACTTCCACAGGACAATCACAGTGACTTGGCTCTGAAACCGCCTACCAGGGAACAACTGGGAGCACCCTTAGGTGGAAAGCTAGCCTTATTTTCAGTAAATTGGCATTACATTACAAGAGACAAATGGATTTTATAGACAATAGACAAAGGCTACAGGTTTCACTTCCATACTCTTCCAAGGAAGAGAGGAATGCCAAACCTACCTCCAAACCAAAGGACAAACGCTCTACAGCAAATAGACCACTTACTAGGGATGAGAGCTATAGAAAAGGTACCGGCTATGGAACAAGGACAAGGATTTTATTCAAGACTGTTCCTGGTACCAAGAAAGGAAAACCAATGGAGACCTATCCTCGATCTGTCCGCTCTAAACACATATCTCATTGTTCCAAAATTCAAGATGCTGACCCTACAGCAACTTCTTCCCATGCTGGGCAAGGAGTCTTGGCTGGTGACTCTGGATCTCAAGGAGGCATACCTGCACCGTCCCCATTCGACCAAACTGCAGAAGATACCTCAGATTTCTTGCAGGATCAGAGCATTATCAATTCTCAGCATTGCCTTTTGGCTTATCTACTGTGCCCAGAGTATTCACGAAATGCCTGGCATCAGTAATTGCTCATTGCAGGCTTCAGGGAATTCAGATTTATCCATACCTGGACGACTGCCTGTTACAAGCGGACAGCAAGGACAAATTGACAAAAGATTTGAAAAAAGTTATTCACCTGCTGCAAGCCCTGGGATACACAGTCAACACAAAAAAGTCAAGGCTGATACCATCCCAAAGGATAACTTTCTTGGGTGCAGAACTGGACACATCAAACCAGATGGCATTCCTCACAGAAGAAAAACAGAAGCAGCTACCACTCTATTTCATGGCATTGACAACGCAGAACCAGCTTACAGCAAGGAAAATACTGCAAGCCCTGGGTTACATGGCATCCTGCATAATATTAATTCCACATGCCAGACTACATATGAGGAAGTTGCAATGGTACCTGAGGAATTTATGGTCTCAGCACAAGCACAGCCTAGAAACCCAAATTCCAATAATTCCATGCCTGAAACAAGAATTCCAGTGGTGGGCCCAGGCCTGTCAATTGAACAAAGGACTGCCCTTCCACAGGCCTCACCCAAACCAGACTATCACCACGGACGCCTCAGACCTCGGTTGGGGGGCACACATGGTGGACACGTGCATACAAGGCTTATGGACTCAAGATCAGATGAACCTACACATAAATCAAAAAGAGATGCTGGCAGTAAAACAGGCAATTCAGACATTCAGACCATTTCTTCAACAGGGTCATTTGCTGAAAAGGACGGACAACATCACAGTTATGTGGTACATCAACAAGCAGGGAGGCACACATTCTTATCCTCTATGCCGGATGGCAATGGACCTCTGGAATTTGGCCCTGAGCTTCAACATTCAGCTCCAAGCCATATTTGTGCCAGGAAAAGAAAATATACTAGCAGACATCTTAAGCAGAACCACCACGGATGCCCACAAATGGATGCTGCATCCAGACATCTTCAGAACCATCACAAGGAAATGGGGACTGCCAGAAATAGACCTGTTCGCGTCCCCACACAACCACCAATTGAAGAAATTCTGCACAAGGACATACCACCCGCTTGCTTGGAGGGTGGACTCCCTATCCTTCAGTTGGGAAAACCTGACAGCATATGCATTCCCACCTCTTCCTTTGATGCACAAAGTGCTGCTGAAGATCAAAGAAGATCGCCCCAGGATCATCTTGATAGCTCCAGACTGGCCGAGACAACATTGGTACCCACTGCTGAGGAGTATGTCCCAGGAGCACGCATGGCCTCTACCACTACTACCTCTACTGCTAACACAGAACAACTTCAAAATTCTGCATCCAAACTTGAAAACACTGCAACTAGCTGCTTGGAACATTATATAAGGCAAAACAACCCAGATTTATCTCAAGGGGTTAAAGACATTATCTTGGAGGCTCGCAGACCCTCAACAAGGAAAACTTATTCAGCAAAATGGAAAAGATCTCATTTGGAGTGCAACAAAAGGTGTAGATGCATCATTGGCAAACATAGCTAACATCCTGGAATACTTAGCAGAGCTTTTCCACAATGGTCTGTCTTACTCCTCCATTAAGATTCATGCATCAGCAATTTCAGCAGAATACAACATGGATCCTTCAGTCTTCTCTCAACCTCTACTCAGGCAGTTTCTCAGAGGAATTAAAAATGTAAAGCCACCAAGGAAACCACCATTGCCTACATGGGACTTGAACTTTGTGTTGGAGAAGTTGACACTTCCCCCTTTTGAACCAGCAGGAACAGCAGAATTACAGTACTTATCTTGGAAAACTGCTTTCCTACTTGCAATCACTTCAGCTAGAAGGGTTTCTGAATTACAGGCATTAATGGCAGTACAACCCTTCCTTATCTTCCATCAGGATAGAGTGTCCATGAGAACTAATCCTACCTTTATGCCAAAGGTGGTCTCCAGGGTATCATTAAACCAAGCAATACACCTACCAACATTCTTCCCCAACCCGCAGAACAGGGGGGAAAGATTGCTGCATACTTTGGATGTACACAGACAATTGCGCTACTACCTGGACAGAACCAAGAACAATAGAAAAACTGACCAGCTTCTGGTAGCATATGCAACAGGAATGGAAGGAAAAGCAATTTCAAAACAGACTCTCAAAATGGATAGGAAATTGCATTAGATTTTGTTACTCTCTTCATGGAAAGGCAACTCCAGAAAACATCAGGCCTCACTCCACAAGGGCTACAGCCACTACTACAGCCTTCTTACGAGGAGTGGCTACCAAAGACATTTTAGAGGCTGCTACTTGGAGCTCCATGCATACATTTGCCAAGCATTATAATCTACCTTTATACTCCAGATCCCGAGCAGGTTTTGCCACTGCTGTTTTGCAAGGGATCTTAACTACACCATAAATTCTTAGTGCCTCCTCCCCCAGTTTGGCTATGGTATTCTACCCATTTGTTAGGACTGCAGATGCATCCTTGAAGGACATAGTACAGTTTTGTACCTACCATAAATGTAGATGTCCGAGAGGTATGCATCTGCAGTCAGGATTACCCACCCTCCTTCCCCTCTGTGGTACTCCTAGGGTAATTGCCCATCTTGTAGCTAGCTGGGGGAATCTATTATGGTGTATTTGTTTGTATATATGTATATACATGTTTATTTTTATTTGCTCTCTATTGTTTGGAAACTTTTGCATTTATCCAAATTTAGCCTTCCTAGAGGGCACCTGGCATCTGGGGCAAGAAACACTGAGGAAAATGGCGTCGGCTGATGCCTTTATACCCGCTGAACTGCAGCTATGATGTCGGGTGAAGTGCGACATCAGCCGAGGCCAGACCCAGACTTAGGAATCCGGCCGACCGAAGGGCTGCCTGAGGCCAGGACAACCCATTTGTTAGGACTGCAGATGCATACCTCTCGGACATCTACATTTATGGTAGGTACAAAACTGTACTTTTTAGATATTGTGGATGATGTTTACTTAGAATCCAGTTTGAACCCAGACACTCTGCCTCCTGCTCCGGCCAAACCTGACAGATACTATAGAGTGCCTGATTCCCACAAATTTCTTTATAAAAGCCCTGATGTCCTTCAAGGATGCATCTGCAGTCATCACATATGGGTTGTCCTGCCTCAAGCAGCCCTTCGGTCGGCCGGATTCCAAAGTCTGGGTCCGGCGTCTGCTGATGTCGCCCTTTCCCCGACGTCAGAGCATCTGGGGTATAAAAGCATCAGCCGGCGCCATCTTCCCCAGTCTTTCTTGCCGCGTGGTGCCCGAAGCAGAAGCAGTTCGCAAGTGCCGGTCGGCCAGCTCCTGTAATTCAGCTACCGAAGACTTCAAAAGCTTAGTACCCCTTTGGGGACTCTTTCTTGCTTCAGCCGATTTCAGATAAAGTTAATAATTGCTTAACTTGTGGGAAACAAATACCTCATAAGGATTTCCACTCTTACTGCCTCCCCTGCCTAGGCCCAGACCACGACGTCTCGGCCTGTTCAGCCTGTGCTTCCTTCAACCGACGCACTCTTAGACGTCGGGCGGAGTTTGCAGAGGAATTTTTTGGGGCTAGTTTTTCGTACAATATGCTATCGGAGACTCAGACTTCACATTTAACAAAGAAACGGAAGGACAAGGACCGACACATGCGGGCCGCGGTTTCGGCTGAAACCACGGCCAGGCCTACTGCGAGTGTCTCGGTCTCGGCCGAAACAGAGTCCTTGGTACTTCCAACCACCGAAACCGCTCAACCGACAACCTCGGCCCCGGAGGCCCCTGCTGAGTCGGTTATTGAATTTCCATCAGAAACTGGTGTCCTGGAACCTTCCGACACCATTCCTCTAGACAAAACTACACCAGCACGTGGTGCAGCCAGGCCTCCTGCATCCATGTCCATAAAGGCATTCTCAAGGGCTAAAGCTGCTAAACACTCAAAAGCTTTGCCTCCCAGGGTTATCCCTCAGGGACCCACTACAGGTTCACAGATTCTAAGTTTAGCAGAGGACCTTATTTCCTTAATTAGGGGCTCACAGCCTCATCCGGACAGGGGCTCTCAACCTCCTCGAGACAAAAGGCCCAGGGTTGAGCCCTCTGATCCCCACTCCTCAGATGAGGCCTCTGATGGCTCTACTCTCTCGGACTACCAGGAGGAGGCTTTTCCGGCCTACGAGGATTCTGATGCAGAGGAATCCATCCCCTCGGCCTCCCCTCCTGAAGAGCTGTCCTTCGGGGAGACATTTTACACTATGAGAGAGCATTTCCAATGGCAGGGCCAGGAATTCTCTGATTCCAGGAAGAGATTAAGGACTTTCTTGCATTTGCCTCAGCATAGACCTTTGGCTATTCCTCCTGTTTTGAATGTCATTCATGATGTGTACTCTGAGTCTAGCACAACCCCTGACACTCTTCCTCCGACTCCTGTCAAACCCGATAGGTACTACAGGGTCCCGGACTTGCATCTTTTCCTTTACAAGGCCCACTCTGCTGATCCAGAAACTATTTCCCAGGGCCCTAAAGGGGTTGCAGCTGCCACTACTAAAAATCCACTCCCTCTGAAAGGGAGTCCAGAGCTTTTGAAAGATGGGGTAAAAAAGTGTATACTTCTGCTACTCTTTCTATGAGGGCATTAAATTGTCAATTTCATATGATACAGTACCAAGAGTATTTGTTAGATGAATTGCATAAAAAACTGTCTTCACCTGAACCCCTAGACCGCAAATCACTTCAGGATCTGGTACATAATTCCCAACAGGTTAGCAACCATTTCTTGCAGTGTGGTTATGATGCATTGGAGGCTTCATGTAGGTCAGCTATGACAGGTGCAGTCATACGTAGGCATGCTTGGCTGAAGGAACAATCTCTGCCAGACCATGTTAAAGCAAAGCTTCTGGATGCTCCACTGGAAAAGCAAAAGTTATTTGGCTCCACTGCTCAGGAGGTCTTAAAGAAATTTGAAGAAAAGGCAAAATCTGTACAAACAGTCAAAGATTTTCTCCAAGTCCAACCACCAAGATTCAGCAGAAATTGGCCTTCCAAGAATTGGTCCTTTCCAGACACAGAGAGATTTCAGAGAGGCAAGAACAGGCGTGCCAGAGCTAGAGGGCAAGCTAGAGGCTCCTACAGAGGACATCAATGGCAGCCTCCCAACCAGAGAGGTACTGCAGGACCTACAATTGCTGCACAAGGACAGACTCAATTACTTTACTTTGACACTGCCAACCAGGGCTAAATTGGAAGCACCTTTGGGCGGAAAGCTTTCTTTATTCTCAGAAAATTGGCACAGTATTACAAGGAACAAATGGACACTACAAATAATAGACAAAGGATACAGGTTCCATTTTCACACATTACCAAAAAGAAAAGGCATGCCAGACCTGCCACCGAATCAAAGGGCAGAGGCTTTGAAACAAATCTCCAACTTAATGCAAATGAAAGCTATAGAAAAGGTTCCTCTCTCAGAACAAGGCCAAGGTTTTTATTCCAGACTATTCCTTGTTCCAAGAAAAGAAAAGCAGTGGAGGCCTATTCTTGACTTGTCCGCACTGAATACTTATCTCATTGTGCCAAAATTCAAAATGCTGACTCTACAGCAACTCCTTCCCATGCTGGGCAAGGGGTCTTGGCTGGTAACTCTAGACCTCAAGGAGGCATACCTGCATGTCCTTATCAGACAAAGTTGCAGAAGACACCTCAGATTTCTTGCAGGTTCAGAGCATTATCAATTCTCAGCATTGCCCTTTGGCTAATCTACTGCACCCAGGGTATTCACGAAATGCCTGGCATCAGTTATTGCACACTGCAGACTTCAGGGGATTCAGATATACCCATATCTGGACGACTGCCTTATACAAGCGGACAGCCAACAAACTTTGGTAAAACACTTGAATTATGCCATCCACTTACTTCAGGCCTTGGGATATACAGTCAACATTCACAAATCAAGACTTGTTCCATCCCAAAGAATAACTTTTCTGGGTGCGAATCTAGACACAACCACCCAAATGGCTTTCCTCACAGAAGAGAAACAGTCAACTACCGGATTACTTCAAAAATCTGACAAGACAAACTCAGCTGACTGCAAGGAAAATCCTGCAGGCCCTGGGTTACATGGCTTCTTGCATCCTTCTGATTCCACAAGCAAGGCTGCATATGAGGAAACTACAATGGTACCTAAGGAGTTTATGGACTCAGCACAGTCACAGCTTAGAAACTTTGATACCACTCATTCCATGCCTTCAAAAGGAATTTCTGTGGTGGGCTCAAGCAAGCCAGACAAACAGGGGTCTGCCCTTCAGCAAACCAATAGCCAGCCAAACCATTACAACGGACGCTTCAGACCACGGATGGGGAGCGCACATGGAGGGCAGATGCATTCAAGGACTATGGTCACAAAAAGAGCTACGCATGCACATAAACCAAAAAGAAATGCTGGCAGTGATGCATGCAATCGAGGCTTTCAAACTCTTTCTGCATCAAGGCCACCTGCTAATAAGGACAGACAACACCACAGTTATGTGGTACATAAACAAGCAAGGAGGCACCCATTCCTACCCTCTTTGCAGACTGGCAATGAATCTATGGGAACTTTCCTTGAAACTCAATATAGAGCTGCAATCCCAGTTTGTGCCAGGAAAAGACAATATACTGGTGGACAGCTTAAGCAGAAATATCATGGATGCACACGAATGGATGTTGCACCTAGACATCTTCCTACAGATAACACAATCATGGGGGAGGCCGGACATAGATCTTTTTGCCTCCCCAGACAATCATCAGCTGAAGAAATTCTGCTCAAGGACATACCACCCACAAGCATGGAAAGTGGACGCCCTCTCTTTCAGCTGGAGAACTCTAACAGTGTATGCATTTCCACCTCTTCCATTAATGACCAAGGTATTACTGAAGATCGGGACAGAGCAGCCAAAAGTGATTCTGATAGCTCCGGACTGGCCAAGACAGCACTGGTACCCACTGTTAAAGAGCATGTCGCGCACGAAACCATGGCCTCTTCCTCAATGGCCACTTTTCCTGACACAGCACAGTTACAAAACTCTGCATTCCAACCTGAAAACCTTGCAACTAACAGCCTGGAAAATACCTTGACTCCTCCTCAGGATAAGCTATCCAAGAGAGTGAAGGATATCATCATGGAAGCTCGCCGGCCTTCCACAAGAAAGGCATATTCAGCAAAATGGAAAAGATTTCACACTTGGAGCACCACAAAGGGCCTAGATGCGACAGTGATGAACATGGCACATATCCTGGAATACTTGGCAGAAATGCTCCACATTGGCCTGTCTTACTCTTCCATTAAAATTCATGCTTCAGCAATTTCAGCAGAGTACAATACTGATCCACCTGTCTTCTCTCATCCTCTCCTAAGACAGTTTCTAAGAGGAATTAAAAACATCAATCCTCCAAGGAAACCACCAGTGCCTACTTGGGACCTTCGTGTTGGAAAAACTAACACTGCCTCCCTTTGAACCAGCAGCATCTGCAGAACTACAGTTCCTGTCTTGGAAGACTGCCTTCCTTCTGGCCATAACCTCAGCAAGAAGAGTATCTGAGTTACAGGCCCTCATGGCAGTACAGCCATTTCTTATTTTTCATCAAGACAGAGTCTCATTGAGAACCAATCCTTCATTTATGCCAAAGGTGGTATCCAGGGTCTCATTAAACCAAGCTATTCACCTGCCTACCTTCTTTCCAAATCCACAAAACAAAGGGGAAAAACTTCTGCACACCCTGGACATACACAGACAGTTGCGCTACTACTTGGACAGAACTAAAAGTTACAGAAAAACTGACCAGCTGTTTGTAGCATATGCTGCTGGTGCACAAGGAAAAGCAATTTCCAAACAGACAATTTCAAAATGGATAGGGAATTGCATTCGGTTTTGTTACTCCTTTCATGGAAAAACTGTGCCAGCTAACATTAGACCTCATTCCACCAGAGCCACAGCCACCTCCACAGCCTTCTTAAGAGGGGTGGCTACCAAGGACATTTTAGAAGCTGCTACATGGAGCTCCGTGCATACATTTTCCAAGCATTACAATTTACCTTTATATTCCAGATCCAGAGCAGGCTTTGCTATGGCAGTCCTGCAGGGCATTTTAGCTACACCATCCTTTACATAGATCCTCCACCCCCAGATTGGCTATGGTATTCTACCCATATGTGATGACTGCAGATGCATCCTTGAAGGACATAGTACAGTTTTGTACCTACCATAAATGTAGATGTCCGATAGGTATGCATCTGCAGTCAGGTTTACCCTCCCTCCTTCCCCTCTGTGGTATTTATTGGGTACTTATCCCTCTCATAGCTAGCTGGGGTTATCTATTATGGTGTATTTGTTTTATACATATATATATATATATATATATATATATATATATATATATATATATATATATATATATATACATATATATTTCTGTGCATGTTTGGAATTTATTGCATTTCTCCAAATTTAGCCTTCCTTAGAGGGCACCTGGCATCTGGGGCATGAAAAACTGAGGAAGATGGCGCCGGCTGACGCTTTTATACCCCAGACGCTCTGACGTCGGGGAAAGGGTGACATCAGCCGACGCCGGACCGAGACTTTGGAATCCGGCTGACCGAAGGGCTGCCTGAGGCAGGACAACCCATATGTGATGACTGCAGATGCATACCTATCGGACATCTACATTTATGGTAGGTACAAAACTGTACTTTGCTGATCCCAGAGACTATCTCCCAGGGTCCCAAAAGGGGCTAAGGCTTCTCTGGCAAATAAAATCATGTATCCTCTGGAAGGGACTCCAGAGCACTAGACAGGTGTGGGAAAAAGGTTTACACCTCAGCCACTCTAGCTGTGAGGACACTAAATTGCCAATTTCACATGTTAAAGTATCAGCAATTTCTTGTATCTCAGTTAAAACAAAGAATGAGCACACTCCCTCAACAGTCTGAATTAAAAGAAATGCAGGATCTGTTGCACGCAACTGAACAGGTGGGCAAACATACTTTACAATGTGGGTTTGATTCTTTAGAGGCTTCCTGCAGAGCAGCTGCCACTGGGTCTGTTATACGTAGGCATGCTTGGTTAAAGGAACAAACTCTGCCTGATCATGTTAAAGCAAAGCTTCTAGATGCTCCCTTACCGCAGGATGTTCTTTTTGGAGTTAAAGCAGAAGTCGTCTTAAAGAAAATGTAGGATAAGGCAAAATCCATGCAGACAGTCAAAGATTTCCTACAGGTACAGCCCCCTCGCTTCAGCAGAAATTGGCCAACAAAAAAATTGGTCATTTCCAGCTACTGACAGACCACAGAGGGGTAAATACAGATGTCCAAGAGGCAGAGGACAACCTCAAGCCCAGTACAAACCTCGCCAATGGGGCACTGCAACACAGAAGAGAGGAGAAGACAGGTCCCAAACTACCAAGAGGCAAACTCTATGACTTGCACCTCATCTGGCCAGGCAACAATCTCTTGGCAGCCCCCTTGGGAGGAAAACTCGCACTTTTTTCGGACAACTGGCACATTATGTCTAGGACCCATTTGTCCTTTGTGACAATTTCACGGGGATACAGATTCCATTTTCACACCTTGCCAATGAAAAGAGGAATGCCAAACCTGCCACAAAATCAATGGGCAGAGGCACAAAAACAAATTACAGCTCTCATGGACATGAGCCATTCAACTGGTACCTACTCGAGAGCAAGGCCAAGGATTTTACTCGACTCTTTCTAGTTCCCAGGAAGGACAGTGCCTGGAGACCAATTCTGGACCTTTCAGTTCTGAACACTGAACACCTTCTTACAAGTACCCAAATTCAAGATGCTAACACTACAGCAGCTACTTCCCATATTGGGCAAGGGAAGCATGGCTAGTTACAATGGACCTCAAGTAGACATACCTGCATGTCCCTATCAGACAAAATTGCAGAAGTTACCGCCGTTTCATTGCAGGTTCAACCCATTACCAATTCTCTGCACTGCCCTTTGGCTTATCTACTGCACTCAGGGTCTTCACAAAATGCCTGGCACCAGTAATTGCATACTGCAGACAAAGAGGAATTCAAATATACCCATACCTGGGCGACTGCCTCATCCAAGCAGAAAGCAAGGACATCCTCTTACAACATCTGACTTTTGTAAAACATCTTCTAAGTTGCCTGGGGTACACAGTAAATGAAAAGAAATCAAAACTAGTACCCTCACAAAATATGACATTCCTGGGTGCCAGCTTGAATACAACGGCCCAGAAGGCTTATCTGATGCCAGACAAACAAATACAACTGACTCAATATTTCAAAACAATGGCAACAAAGACCCAACTACCTGCAAGAAAAATTCTGCAGGCCTTGGGCTTCATGGCATCTTGTATACTAATAATACCATTTGCAAAGCTGCATATGAGGAAATTACAGTGGTACCTAAAAAGCGTATGGTCTCAACACAGCCACAGCTTGGACACAATGATCTCTCTCATTCCCTGCCTACAGCAGGAGTTTCTATGGTGGTCACAGGCATGTCACCTCAACAAGGGTCAGCCTTTCACCTTGCCCCCAGCCAGGCAAACTATGACAACAGATGCAGCGGACTATGCCTGGGGGGCACACATGGCAGGACAGTGCGTTCAAGGCGTATGTATGGACTGCAGATCAAAGGAATCTGCACATCAATCAAAAAGAGATGCTAGCTGTACAGAATGCTCTGACAGCCTTCAAGAATCTATTACATCCAGGACAACTTACAATAAGGACGGACAACACCGCAGTAATGTGGTACATAAACAAACAAGGGGGTACACACTCCTACCCTTTATGCAGGCAAGCAAGCAATGACCTTGTGGAACACAGCTCTGGCTTACCAAGTTCAGTTACAAGCTCAATTCCTGCCAGGAAAGAAGAACACATTGGCAGACGACCTCAGAAGAAATATCATGGATCCCCACGAGTGGAAACTGGATCCACAAGTATTTGCAATGATAACTCAAAAATGGGGCCTTCCAGACAGACTTGTTTGCCAGCCCTCAAAACTATCAACTAACAAAATTTTGTACAAGGACACTTCATCATCAAGCTTGGAAAGTGGACGCATTCTCATTCAGCTGGAAAAACCTGACAGTATATGCCTTCCCTCCATTGCCTCTCCTCACAAGGGTGCTTCTAAAAGTCAGGAAGGAGAGACCACGACTGATACTCATAGCCCCAGACTGGCCACGCCAGCACTGGTACCCGCTATTGAGGAATATGGCCCAGGGCCCACCTTGGATTATACCACAAATTACCCATTTGCTCACACAGCAAAACAATCAGATTCTTCACAGCCAGCTCAAAACCTTAAACCTGGCTGCATGGCAAATCAACTAAGCATCCATCCAGCTCCTCTTTCCCAAGCAGTCATGGATGTTATTCTGGAAGCTAGGAGGCCCAGCACCAGGAAGGCTTATTCGGACAAATGGAAAAGGTTTTGTGCCTGGAACCAAACTAAAGGCCAAGACACAATTCAGCCTCACATGCCTCACATACTACAGTATTTAACTGAGATGTTGCACAAAGGACTGTCTTTTTCTTCCATTAAAATCCATGCATCAGCTATTTCAGCCCACTGCAACACGGATCTGCCCTTATTTTCTCATCCACTTCTAAGGCAGTTCCTCAGAGGGGCAAAAAACATTAGGCCCCCCAGGAGAGCACCTACACCAACATGGGACCTCAGCTTTGTTCTGGAAAAACTCACGCTACCTCCCTTTGAACCAGCTTTCTCTGCAGATCTACAGTTCCTATCATGGAAGACTGCCCTGCTGCTAGCAATAACTTCAGCTAGAAGAGTCTCAGAGCTGCAGGCACTAATGGCAGTGGAACCTTTCCTCATTTTCCATCAAGACAGAGTTTCTCTTTGAACTAATCCTTCCTTCATGCCTAAGGTGGTTTCCAGTGTGGCTTTAAATCAAACCATCCACTTACCTACCTTCTTCCCAAAGCCACAAAACAAAGGAGAAAGACTCCTGCATTCCTTGGACATTCACAGGCAACTTCATTACTATTTGGATAAAAACTAAGGCTTTCAGAAAATCTGACCAGCTCTTTGTATCTTATGCTACAGCTTCACAAGGGAAGGCTATATCAAATCAAACCATTTCCAAGTGGATAGGACATTGCATTAGTTTTTGCTATACCCATCATGGAAAACCAGTTCCTGCTACCATTAGGCCCCACTCTACCAGGGCAACAGCTACATCTACAGCCTTCCTCAGGGGGGTTCCAACCAAGGAGATTTTGGAAGCTGCAACTTGGAGTTCAGTACACACCTTTACCAAACACTATCACTTACCTCTTTACTCTAAGACTAGGGCTGGCTTCGCCACTGCAGTTCTGCAGGGCCTTCTAGCCTCCTCTAACCCTGTATGACTCCTCCACCCATCCTTAGCTTTGGGTTTCTACCCAAGTGTAATGACTGCAGCAGGGTAACACGATGAACATAGTACAGTTTTGTACCTACCATAAATGTAGATGTTCGAGTGTACACCCTGCTGCAGTCCAGGTTACCCTCCCTCCGTCCCCTCTGATCTAACTGGCTAAATATCTACAATACCTTCCTGATGTATTTGCTTATAGCTAGAGGGATTTTGTGTTTGTGCAAAATTTACTTAGCTTGGTACTAATTTCTGACCACCATTTTGGGGGCACCTGACATCTGGGGCAAGAAAAACTGAAGAAAATGGTGTCTGATGCATTATTTATAACCCTGACGCACTGACATCAGGGAAGAAGCGACAGCAACCGACGCCGGACCAAGACTTTGGAATTCCGGCCGACTGCAGGACCGCCTGACGACAGGATAACCCAAGTGTGATGACTGCAGCAGGGTGTACACTCGAACATCTGCATTTATGGTAGGTACAAAACTGTACTTTCTGGATGGGATGCCGTGCAATTTCTCATGTCCAACAGTACTCCTATAAATTCCAAAGACTGAGTTGGGGATGTGTTGGATTTCTCCCAGTTTATAGTGATTCCCAAGCTTTGAGCTGTTAAGAGAGTATACTGCAGTGCTTCTTCCAGTAGAGGCTTGGTGGGGGCGGTAAGGAGCCAGTCGTCTAGATATGGAAACACCTGGAATTCTTGAAGTCGCAAGTGAGCGATAACCACTGCCATGCATTTTGTGAACACACTGGGGGTGTAGAGAGACCGAAGGGCAGGGCGCGAAACTGGTAGTGACTGGCTCCTATACGGAAGCGGAGGTATCTTTTTGAGCATTTGTCCATTTTTATGTGGTAATACGCCTCTTGAAGATCTACAGAGCACATGCAATCTTGTCTTCCAGAAGAGGAAGGATAAACTGAACCGTGACCATCCAGAATTTCTCTGTTTTGACAAATTTATTTAGTGTACTGAGATCCAGAATTGATCTCCAGTCACCTGTCTTTTTTGGTACTAAAAAGAACCTTGAGTAAAATCCAGATCCTGTCTGTTCTGGGGGGGACTGTCTGGATGACTTTTTTTGTAGCGGCTTTTTGAGTTTGTGTGCTACTGTTTCCCTTTGAGTGGAACGTCAGGTAACACTCTTGATGTGACTGGGCAAAGATGGAAGAGGATGTGATAGCCTCTGTCCATTGTATGCAAGAGTATTATGTTTTGCCAGGCAGCAGGGAGCAAGGAGAAACGACCCCTGACCTCTTCCAGAGATCATCAGTCTGGCAATGCTTCAGGAGCACTGATAGGGTTGGCCAGAGAATCTCTGGAACCCTGGTTTCGCGGAACTTTTCTGCCCCGAAAGGGGCATCTTCCATTAGAGTTTCCCCATCTGCCTCTAAGGGAAAACTGCACATGCATCCCGGAAAGAACCCTGTGATTTCTTGTGCCAGATCTTTTCACTCCCATGATTTCTGGAATAGAATCGCTGAGGATTGGAGTGTCTCACACCAATGGCAGACAAGGTCTTACCATCTTGCTAGCACAGTGCCAGCGTATCCTTGACTTTAGGGCCAAACAAAGAAGCTGCCTCTATAAGGGCATCCATGAAGGAAGCCTTAAAGGAGTTAGCAAAGTTACAAAGGCGCATCCAAGCATGTCGTCTGGTGAGTATACCTGCGCCTGCCGCTCTAGCCACCCCTTCCGTTGCGTGAGAAATAAGATGCATGGAAGAGTTGGAAATGGACTCTAGGGTGGTTATCTGAGAAGCCACATCACGGATTTGTCAGAAACAGCTCCTGCCATTGCAGTTTCAGAGAGCTTGTTGATAAGATCTCACTGAAGCTAGGTAAAATGTGCCATATAATTCAAAGACCTTACGGTGAAGGTCGATGAAGCAAACACATGCTTCCCTAATCTGCTCACCGGAGGGGTGATATTTTATGTGGCCTCTTGGGTATCGCTTCCATGGTATCAGGAGCCTTCCATGCACGCTGCACAAAGAGCTGGACGAGCTCTTAGGCAGATGGGGTCACCCAGGAGGTAGGGCGCTGGGCACAAAAAGCCTGCAGGAATACAGATTCCTCAGAGGAAGGATTAGAGGGCTTCCAGTCACCCCTCTAAGGATCTCGAGGATGTCACCAAAGAACACCTCATCAGAGGGTGACCGTGGGGACCCTTCCCAGTCATCAAAATCCATATCTTCAGTCAGTGACTCCTCAGTGGAGTCCATGTGCTTCCTCTTACATGATGCTTTGTGGGATGCTTCCTCAGTGGGAGGTTCTGGGGAAGAATGCAAAGAAGGGGTCTTCTGAGGAGAGACTTGAGGCTCTTGTGCCCGGTGTCTGGGAGTTGAAGCTTGTGGCAGTTGCGGCACAGAGGTGGGAGAGGACTCCGGCAAATGAGCTTTGCCAGCGGAGGCAAGCGCCCTCTCCATGGCCTGAAAGGCTGGCCCACCCAAGGAGGGATGGGAGCCCAGAACTGAGCATGACAACCTCAGAACCAGGGTCACACCCCACCCTGACAAGCTCACCCCCAGACCAGGAGTCTCAAGAGGACCGTGAACCGTAAGAGAGAGAGAGCATCCCTGGAAGGTGCCATAGAAAAAGTCGGTGTGGAGGCAGGAATGCCCTCCCCAGTGGCACAGCCACTGGCCTGAAAAGAGGCCGATGCCCAGTGCACCAAAGGCCTAAAGGACAACTCTGGTTCCAAAGTGAGATCCACTTCTGGAGTCTGAGGGAGGGAAGCTGCTGTCGGAGTAATAGGCTTCGAGACTTGAGTGGAAGTCGAAGGAGGTGTATACGTTGGGGTTTGAGGTGAAATATGCTCACCTGAATGAGGGAACGTGGACTTTGATGGTTGAGAGAGACCTCTGGCCACAAGCAACTGGTCAACAGACCGCAACACATCCTGCTCAGAAAGACTCTCTTGGTTGATCTCATGGAGAAGGCTAATGGCGATTCTGGCCTTTCTAAGAAAGGACTATACTGACTGCTTGCAAAAGGATCCATTGAAGGGGAATATTTGGTCCTTGCTAATTCAATAGGTGCCAAGCTCGAAGCTGAGTAAGTCTGAACTGAAGAAAACGGTGTGGAAAAGGTCTTCGCCAAAGTTGTCAGTGCCATAGTAGTTAAAGGTGTCTACACCATAAAGGCAAAGGTCTGCCCGAAGAGTACGGTGCCGTAGTGGAAAGTGTCTGCACCAGCATAAGACGGTGCCGAGAAGGACTGCACCGAAGTACATGGTGCAATAAAAGTCTGCACTGTGGAGTACAGAAGAGTCATACTTGGTGCCGAAGGGGACTGAACCTTTATTGATGGTGCCGTTAGGGGTTGTGACACAACAGTCAGAATCGTAGTTGTCTGTACCGGGAACTCCGGTGCCAATATCAATAAAGGAGACAAGGCTGTAGTCAGGATAATTTGGGGTGGTGCCAAGCCTGGAGCCGACAGGGTCACGGGTGGCAGTGCTGTTATAGTAATCAATTTCTCCACCTTGTGAGTCGACTCCTTATGATTTCCAGAGGGAGAAGAAGGGAGAGACTTCAATGAAGAAGAGGAAGAATGCCTCGTGGGGTTTAACAGGAGGGGGAGAGCCCTCTAACCCAGAAATAGCCTCAGAGAAAGGAGACTTGAGCAGACCTTTCAAAATTAACTTATTCTTCCTCTCGTTGAAGGTCCTGGCAGAGCTGTTTTTACAAATCCCACATGGGGGATCTACAGTCAAGTGGGAGACATTAAGACAGTAGAGACATAAGTCATGGCCATTGGAAAGTGGTAACTTATGGCCACAATACTTGCACTGCTTGAAACCAATGGAACTTTTCTTATCCAACATAGCTGGTGTGGAGAAAGAAGCACAGTAGCAAAAGCAAGAATAACGGCTACCCAAGAAAATGAAGGATTGCCAACGATGGTAATGGAGAATTACCACAAGGTAAGAAAAGAGGGAAATAAAGGGAAAAGACTAAAGGGAGAGAGTCAAAAGTGTGCGATAAGGTAGGAAAATATTAGAATAAACTTTTGAGAAAAAAATTTAGAGTAATGTATAAACTCAAACTATTAGACACTTGGAGAGAGTGGCTTGACATGGCTGTTCAGCAACGTGGCAAACGAGATCTGAGATAACAGGGAGCAGAGCATTTGGGGTAGGACCTTGGCTTGAGAGTTTTTGGCTGACGCAAGCTTGATATTGGCCGGCTCCATTCCAAGGACGGAACCGATAACCCATCAGTAAGGAATGAACGAAGATCAACATCAGATTTATTTATTTTTTTTTTGCACTTTAAAGTGCAAGTTAAGGCATGGAAAGCCTTAAACTTGCAGTTGCTCATTTTTGTCAACTGGGTAAGTATGTTGGGACAAGGACAGTTTTCAACCACTACCTGAGCACTAGGTGCAAAGTCACATTACAAGAAGTAGTGAAGGCAGATGTAAAGTATAACTATACTGACTATAAAAGCATACACAACATTAAAAACAAGTACAGAAGACCAAGATGACATTACATTCGGTAGCTCTTTGATCTCGTACTTGTGAGAGGGAGAGAAGGGCAGAAGTATGAAGTTATTCTTGTATTCGGTCTGTGTCCACTATCATATTTTGAGACGCCAAGTTTATTCAGGAACAATATGCGAGGATGATTGCCGTTGTCACAGCACCATCTTTGCAGTGATCTTCAGGCTCCATAGCTCTTTAAGTAGAACTTTATACTAACCTAACATGCTGTATAGTAACCAACAAATGCACTCTATTTCAGCAGTGTTTTTCATAATTTTTCTCATGCCTGTGAAGGTACTGTACATTAGGATAATTTCTGTCTCCTATTGGTGGTCTCCGGACATTATTGCATATCTCATATAAAAGTCACAACAACCCCTTCCCATTTCAAATTTTTTTTTGTGCTTGACTTTGCATTTTGTCTTCTTAGTCATCATTGTTTGCCTACTTTCCAATTTATGATCATTAATCGCCTTTGTCATGCTAATAGAGCTAATTTTGTAACAGATTTGCAGTATAACAACTTCCCCATGAAATCTGCAAATCTTTTGGTGGACGGGTAAATATTTATTCCCCCTTAGGGATCTGCATGATACTGATAATTGTCGACACTTTTTGATTTCTGCCACATAAATGAAATTGAAGGTCTTAAATGCTTTTAAAAATAAAAATGATATTTAAAGATGGATTCAAAAAAGTCAGGAAAATAAGTCTAAATCAGGACTAAGAGGATGTTCTTTGTGTTTCATTGTTGCAGTCATCACACTAGGGTTATCTACCTACAGGTAGCCCTCAGTCGGCCCGAATACCAGAGACTTAGTATTTCTGCATCAGATGCTGTCACTGCCATGATGTCAGGTCGGCAGAGGTATAAAAACAGGCAGCCAACACCATTACATCAGTCTTTCTTGCCGAGGAGGAGCCCGAAGCAGTTCGCAAGTGCCGGTCAGCCGCTACCTTAATTTTTCGTTTTCGAGTTGAATAATCCTGAAGTCTTCTAAAGCGAAGTACCCCGTTGGGGATACTTTTTTCTTGCTGTAAACAGATGTCAGAAAAAGTTAACAATTGCCTTGCCTGTGGAAAGCAAATACCTCACAGAGATTTTCATTCTTACTGTGTCACCCATTTAGGCCCAGACCATGACATCCCTCACTGTCGGTTTTGTGCCTTGTTTAACGCTCGAACCATTCATCATTGGGCTATCTTTGTCACAATTCTTTTGCTGTCAATCACCATATTCTGAAATGGCTTTGGTTAGCCATCCGACTACCGATCTTCTGAAAAAAGGTAAGGATAAAGACAGAAACAGACCGCATAGGTCCAAAACTGCCACGTCCGTTAAGCTAGTTGCTAGTACTCTGTGAGGTGCCTTTGCAGCCCCTGATGCCTGCTTCTGTGGATTCGTAGGCCCCTCCTGAGACCCATTCAGAGTCCGGTGTGCGGCGAGATGCTTCTTCGACTATGGAACCAGTGGATCTCTCTACCATAGATGAGTCCGAAGCCGCTTTGCAGGCACCGGCTTCTGAGGGAGTTTTTTGTCCTACCAATGTTTGAATCAAACCGACTTCATTTTTAACCAAAATTACAGGGTTTCTTAGGCCCAGAGTACACACTATTCCTAGAAAACCGATGTCCAAAGCGCATGCTCAGGCACCCATGCCACAAATACAGATGCTTAGAATGGCTGAATACCTTATTACGCTGATTAGGGGAAGCCAGCCTTCCCCTGCTAAGAGACCAAGAACCCAGTCCTCTACAGGCTGTACACACCAGGAGTCCAATGACTCTGTTCTTTCTAATTATGAAGATGTGCCCTTATCCATCTATGAGGATTCAGATGCAAAGGAATCTATTTTCTCTGCCTCCCCTCCAGAGGATTTTTCTTTTGGTGAAACCTTGCTTACCTTAAGAGAGCATTTCCATTGGGAATGCCAAGACTATCCTCAGTCCAAAAAGAGACTCTGAGAATTTTTGGAATTGCCTCAGCACAGGGCTTAGCTATACCCACTGTCCTGGATGTTGTGGATGATGTTTTCATGGAATCCAGTCTTAATCCACTTTACCTCCAGCCCCTAGGAAACCAGACATGTACTACATGGTACCTGATTCTCACAAGTTTCTTTTCAAGAATCCTACTGCTGATCCAGAGATCATTTCCAGGGACCTGAAGGTATTAAGGCTACTACAGCCAAGAATTCTACCCCTTCAGCCAGGGATTCCAGAAATTTGGACAGATGAGGTACGAATGTATATACCTCTGCAACTCTTGCTATCAGGGCATTGAATTGCCAGTTTCACATGCTGAAGTACCAGCATCATCATATGGAACGTATTAAACATAAAGTGGTAACCTTAACAGATTGTGCAGAAAATAAAGACTTACAGGAGCTTATGCACTCTGCAAACCAAGTTAGTAAGCATACTTTGCAGTGGCTTTGATGCCCCAAAAGCATCTTGCAGGGCAGCAGTCACCGGCTCTGTGTTGAGAAGACATGCTTGGCTGAAGGAGCAGACCTTGCCAGATCATGTCAAATCTAAATTATTAGACACTCCTTTGAATAAGCACTGTTTGGCACCAAAGCAGAAGTTGTTCTTAAAAAGATGGAAGAAAAAGCTAAATCTATGCAAACTGTTAATGAATTCCTACAAGTGCAGCCACCTAGATTCAGTACGCATTGCCCTTCAAAACACTGGTCTTCTCCAGGCCTTCCCAAATAAGATCCAGGGGAAACAGACCACCCAGACTACAATCTCAGGGTATGCAGAGATCTAAGCAATGGAGTGCCTCTACCCCTAAAGCAGGAAGTGGTAAGCCACCCCCGTATGGAAAAAGCTCCCAATGACTTCTCATCTCTACTTCCCAGCCCAGCCCAATTGCTTGTGCCCCTAGGAGGAAAACTTGCCCTTTTTGCAAAAAACTGAATGTCCATTACTCAGGACCGATGGGTCCTCAGTGTTGTATCCCAGGGGTACAAATTTTATTTCCATTCACTGCCAACCCCATGCGGGTTTCCAGACCTTCCTCCAAACCAGTGGGCAGAGGCTCAAAAACAAGTACTTTCCCTGCTCAATATCAGAGCTATTCAGCCTGTTCCAGTAGAACAGAGGGGCCAAGGATTCTACTACAGACGTTTCCTGGTACCCATGAAAGAGGGCTCTTGCACCCAATTCTGGATCTTTCATTTCTCAACACCTTCCTGGTGGTACCAAAATTCAAGATGCTTACCCTGCAACAGCTTCTCCCTATGTTAGCAAAGGATGCCTGATTAAGTCACCCTAGACCTAAAAGAAGCCTATCTGCACATCCCCCATAAGGGAGTCATGCAGGATGTATCTATGTTTCAGAGCAGGATCTATGCATTATCAGTTCTCTGCACTTCCGTTTGGCTTATCTACTGTGCCCAAGGTATTCACAAAATGCCTGACTCTAGCCATTGCATACTACAGGCAGAGAAAAATCCAAATTTACCACTACTTGGACAACTGCCTGATGCAGGCGGACAGTCAGGAATTGCTGCTTCAGCATCTGGCATTTGTAAAAAGCCTTCTCACTTCATTGGGGTACACTATCAATGAAAAGAAATAACTGGTACCCAGTCAAAAGATTGTATTCCTGGAAGCAAGGTTGGACACAACTTCCCAGATGGCATTCCTCACTGCAGAAAAACAGGTCTATCTGACAGATTACTTCAAATAGCCACCAGAACTTAATTATCTGCAAGAAAAATACTGCAAGCCCTAGGGTTCATGGCCTCATGTATTCTGCTAATTCCATATGCAAGACTGCATATGAGGAAACTTCAATGGTACTTAAAAAAAAAGTCTTTGGTGCCAACATTCTCGGGACCTGGAAACAGTCATTTCTATCATACCTTGTCTAAGGACAGAGTTCCTTTGGTGGACAGAAGCATGCAACCACAACAAGGGACTGCCTTTTACTCTACCCCACTCCACCCAGACCCTGACCACAGATGCATCAGACTGTGCATGGGGGGCCCACATGGCTGGCAAATGTATTCAGGGCCACTGGAGCCCAAGTCAAATTCTCCTGCACATCAACCAAAAAGAGATGTTAGCTGTACAGAACACCCTGAAAGCTTTCCGACACCACCTCTTTCCAGTACAACTACTGATAAAAAGACACCACAGGTATGTGGTACATCAACAAGCAGGGGGGAACCCATTCTTACCCACTCTGCAGGTTAGTCATGGCCCTGTGGAACATGGCCTTGGAGAACCAAATTCATCTACAAACTCAATTCCTTCCAGGCAAACAGAAATATTGGCAGATGACTTAAGCAGAAATCTACTAGACCCACATGAGTGGAAATTGTAGCCTAGCACAGTCAACCTTCTGATCCAGAAATGAGGAACCCCGGAGGTGGATCTCTCTGCCTCCCCCCACAACCATCAGTTAAGCAAATTCTGCACCAGGAACCCTCACAGCAGGGCCTGGAAGGTTGGATGCACATTCCTTTCAATGGGAAAACCTCTCAATTTTTGCCTTTCCCCGTCTGTCCCTTCTCTCAAGAGTTTTACTCAAGATAAGACAAGATAGACCAAGGACATTTCTGATTGCTTGGACTGGCCACACCAGCCCTGGTACCCACTCCTGCGCAGACTGACAACAGTGCCATCCTGGCACCTACGCCAGACCCCAACCCTGCTCTCCCAGCAGGAGGGACAGATTTTACATCCACAATTGCAAACCCTAAATCTTGCAGTTTGGCTACCAGCAACCCTAAGCGAACAGGTTTTAGATGTCATCCTTGAATCCAGAAGGCCCAGTACTAGGAAATCTTATGCTGAAAAGTGGAAAATGTATTGTATTGTTCTTGGATTCAGTCTAAAGGGAAGGGACACAGCACTGCCCTCCTTACCTCTAATCTTGGATTACCTAGCAGATCTACTCCACAGGGGCCTATCCTCCTCCTCCATTTAGATCCATGCCTCTGCCATCTCGGCTCATTACAGTACTGAGCCACCTCTTTTCTCTCACCCTCTCAAACAGTTCCTGAGAGGGGCAAACAACTTAAGGCCACCAAGGAGAGCACTCACCCCTGCTTGGGACCTTAACGTTGTACTGGAAAAGCTCATGCTTCCCCCATTTGAACCTGCTTCAGCAGAGTTAAAATTCCTCTCTTGGAAAACAGCCTTGCTTCTAGCCCTCACTTCAGCTAGAAGAGTGTCTGAATTACAAGCACTGATGGCTGTGGAACCCTACATTATTTTCCATGCTGACAGGGTTTCCCTCAGGACTTAACCCCTCCTTTATACCTAAAGTGGTGTCCAGTGTGGCTCTCAACCAATCCATCCATTTGCCTACCTTCTTCCCTAATCCTGAGAATAAAGGGGAAAGGATCCTGCACTCTTTGGACGTGCACAGACAACTCTGGTCCTACCTTGAATAGGGACTAAGCCTTTCAGAAAATCTGACCAGCTGCTAGTCAGCTTTGCAACAGGGCAGAGGGCAAGGCCATTTCAAAACAAACCATTTCCAAATGGGATAGCACACTGCATCCATTTCTGCTACAAGCACCATGGAAGACCAACCCCTCGGGCTCAGAACACATTCCACTAGGGCTATATCTACCACTATAGCATTTCTCAGGGGAGTCCCTAGCAGGGACCTAGAGTTCTGTACACACCTTCACCAAGCATTACCACCTGCCTATCTTTTCCAAATTCAGGGCAGGATTTGCTACAGCAGCATTGCAAGGCCTACTAGCCAACCCTAACTCTTCTTGACTGCCTCCACCCTTCCTCAGAATCAACCCAAGTGTGATGACTGCAACAGTGAAACAAGAAAAGCATAGTACAGTTACCATAAATGTAGATGTTCGAGTGTATTCACTGTTGCAGTCCTGGTTTCCCTCCCTCCAGCCCCCTAGTTTTCTGTATCTCTTTGTCTCTCCTCTCTATGGCTATTTATTTGTTTACTGGTGGTGTTTTCCACACCATTTCCTAGCTCCCTGTTTGGGGGCTCCTGATGTTTGGAGCAAGCAAAACTGATGAAATGGCATTGGCTGACTGTTTTTATACCCCTGACGACCTGACGTCATGGAAGAAGTGACAGCATCTGACGCAGAAATACAAAGTCTCTTATTTGGACTGACTGAGGGCTTACCTGCAGGCAGATAACCCAAGTGTGATGACTGCAACAGTGAATGCACTCTAACATCTTCATTTCTGGTAAGTGTACACAACTGTACTTTCTGTCCTCAACAATGGGCAAGTCCAAGACTTGTAGGCATTGTCTGGTAGGTAAAATGTTCCCAGACTGCCTACCATCTTCCCATCTCCAGTAATCTACCTGTATGATCGTCTTTGTTGCTATGCTTCAGCTCAGACAGAAGTTGAATAGCCCAGCATGCCTTTAGTTTTGTGAGAAGGTTTTGTATTTGTTAAAATATAGTTTTGTGTTCTTTCACATTTATTTGGTGACCGATTAAACACTGGAAGCACTATCTTGGTTTTATGAATCCTTTCCAGTTATTCCCCATGTTTATTTTGTTGTGTGTGAAAACATTTTTGGTACTTTACTTTTTCTGTCACAAATTTTTATTCCCTTCTGGGCTTAGATTCATCTTAGTCTGTGCCCTCCTCCCAACCCCCCCCAAAATATTTGTACATAAGCTAAATAGGTAGGGTAAAATTAAGGGAGTTTTACCCCTTTTTCCCCTCTATTGTTTGGGCTGTTCCCCATTATTCAGTATGGATTGTGCCTTTGTCTCCCTGCGGGAAGAAAATTCCTTAAGACTGCTTTGAGAAGTGTAAATCGTGATTAGGAGAGGGCTACAGCATAGCTAAGGGCTTGGTTTATTAAACCATTGGGAAGGCTTGTCTGTACTCTGCATCCTGTTGAACCAGGTCTATTTTCCTCTGTCATTAATGCTTGCCTTGGAGTTAACATCTCAGGAGGCTTTCAGGTTAAGCTGTTTGATTACATGGAAATGAACAAATTGCCTAAGTGGTACAGAATATATTCTTTCACCTCCTTTCTGGCCAAAATTAGAAAGCCGTAGAAACTTCTTTCTTGAAAGTTCCATTTCAGGTAATAGAGAAGGGTGCTTCTTCCTTGCTTTTCTTCTACATATCTTTGAGTTTAATTGGAAGTCAATTTAAAAGGCAAAGCCTTTAGCAGAAAAGCATTCAAAATGAAGCAAGCCCCCTACTCTTGTCTTTGATTTGTATTATTACAGGTTTACACTGGCTATCCTTGAAGTTCGTCAGTTATCTCAAGGCCGATTCAAGCCAGTCACAATCATTGTTGTGGGTACCTCAGAACCCTCCAGCTTAAGTATTGGTATTGTTGGCAATAATGGAAAGACATTTCATTGAGCTTGATAGCATTGCAGGCAGTCTTGTATTACAGACAGTTCCACGACCTTCTGCAGCTTGCAACAGTTACTAACACACAGCACCATGAATGCAGTATTGGCATTCATTAAAAAGCCTCTGGTAATACAGTGGTTGCTTATAAATGGTGCTTCACTCACCCCATTGGTAACTGTTGATTCCACTCCTAACAGCTCATATCTGGGACAGCTGCCCCCTTTGCTTGGCTTTAGTTGAGGTGCTGACATCACTGGCCACTATATATATATATATATATATATATATATATATATATATAAAGTAGTAAACTTTCAAACTCATAATGGGATGGATAAGCACATCTTGATTAAGGAAGTGAACACTATCAAGTGCTCATAAAGGGTGCCAAGAGCTTTCGCGTCTTAAAGGTGTATTTGGCCAGGCATGTTGTAGTCCCTGTGATCACTTGCCAAGTATTGTTCCTACACAATAATAATGACCACAGTTGAAGGTAATGTGATGCCCATTAAAGAAAACTGTCATACTTCACAGAACACGAAGGAACCAGTATGCTCATGAGCAAAAAAAAAATTGAAGACTCCGCAGACTGCGCTGTGTTTACAACCAGCTGTCTTGATGACATCCTCAGTGTGGGAAGGAACATTTCCATTCAGAATGTCTGTCTGCTGTAGACATCTGACTGAAAGATGGACCTCCATTTTTTTAGCTTTTTTTTTTTTTTAAGCTAATTCCTACTTGTAAGGAGCAATACTACAGCAGTGATACTTATGGTAAATATTGCTACAGTACTCTCTCATGAAAATGAGGGAGGGAAACTGATCACCACTAGCCCAGTCAGCCCCCAATGTGTGCCATAATTCAGGAAGGCAGCTCTGTGAGTTACTGGAGCATTCTCTAGGTTTAAGAAAGCATCATATTGGACATTATCCTGGAGTGTGCCAATAAACAGAATATGCTGCATTAGGAGGATAAACTAGTTGAGTAGCTACCAGTAAACATAATCATGGCAACTCCCATGCAAGCACTAAACCCAGAGCCTTTTGGGGAGGGGATGCAGGTCAGTCTTACAGATACAGGAACACTTAGACCTTTCCTCTGCAGTCCCACTGCTACCACAGCCAGCACATTGTGGGTCCTGAGGGCAGAAGAGAAGCCAGATGACAACAGTGTATACTATGGCATCATTACTGTTTACCTGTTTATCAGGAAATGCTGAAGCTAGGCCAAGAGCTCCTATGTCACTACTTGGACTGCCAGAGAAAAAAAGTCTGTGAAAGAGCCATGAAGTTCCAGAAAGTGACTCATGTCTATGTTGACCAGAATCCACTTGTCTTTGGTATAGCTCTCCAGTCTGTTGTGAAAGTGCAGTTGTCTAAGAACTTTTATTTATTTATTTGCAATTTGATTACCGGGGAAGCCCACTGGACTGAATTGACTTCATTTTCGGTGGAGGCCCGGGGAGAAAAGCTCAGAGATGCATTATACAATTTAGATACACATGATAGTTAATATTAAAGATCTTATGTAGAATAGTTACTCATAAATGCATTCAATATCATGCATAGTTAAATTCATTATGCTTGAAGATAGGGATCACACAATTTCATGTGAGGAAAACAGATATGGGTTAGATGTGGAAGCAGTTTACATACAAACCTTTTAAGAAAATGTAAATACGCTGTACATACACACATCAACAGTAGAATGCTATTTACAAGGTTGGGCTGTGTGAGGGTAGCTGTAGGAGGTGAGAGCTTAGAGAGAAGCTATAGAAATTGTTGAGAGCTTAGATAGGATCACCATTACCATAATAATAGATGCCCTACTTTCCCCATTGCAGTATTCCTTACCAAAGGGGTATCCAGCGTAGAATAGCCTTACATCTAGCCAGCATACCAAAGACGTAGGTCTTTCCAGGTGCTGTATGTCCTGCAGCTAAGATGCAAGGTACATAAGTGATGTAAGAGCACCTAATCCTCAGAAGTGAATTGCCCCCGGAGAACCAGAGCAACCAAAGAGGAACAAAACGGGAAGGACTTGCATATAGAAAGGTTAGAGAGAAGGACCCCTTTCACAAAAGGCAAGGAAACAGAGCAGAATAGGGGGAAGGAGAGAGGGATGGTCAGAATACTGCAGCAGTGTAAAGTAGGATGACATCTGTTATGGTAAGTTCTTGCATAACTGTACAATGTCATCCTTTAGCGGTGTTGTAGTATTCCTTACCAATGAGAGAGTGTATAAAAGCTACTGAAAAGGATGGAAGGAGTGAACCGTAGAAGAGCCCTCCACAAAACATTTTGGATAACCCTAGCAAATCCATCTGTGGCCCTAGAAACTCAAGTTGTAGTGCTTAGTAAACATATGTATAGAACACCAAGTAGCAGCTTCTAAAATGGATCTAGCATCCAGACTCTAGAATAAGCACCAGAAGGGGCTACTACACTAGTAGAAGAAAGCTGCTTACCATGAAAAGAATTAAGAAAAAAAAGAGGTGGCCTTAGAAATCCAAGAGGAGATGGCTTACTTAGAAATAGCAAAACCCAATTTTTTGAGATGAAAGGAAACAAAAGATTTCCAAACATTAGTATTAGCCACATACTATGCAAGTTGTCTACACAAATCCAAAGTATGTAAAGTCTTGTCACTACTATTCTGAGGTTAAGGAATATGAATAGACTGATTTAAGGTCATTGACCACTTTGGACATAAAGCATTGGTGTGAAGAGAAATTCACTATTTTTTTTGTATAAAAAATGCTTTTCCTCTTACTGTTACTGCTGTAAGGCCATCTTAAAGGTTGCCTTCAGCAGGGTATTTCCAGCTTGTTTAAATGATTTGTGGTAGCAATGCACTTGGTCTCTTGCTGTGTTTTTACATTAGGAGGACTGGGTTTATCTTGTGGCAAGAATTGTTTGCCTGTTCTATCTGAGTTGGGAAATGCACAAAAGGACTTGTAGTGTAGTAATTTTATTGGCTAGAGGTATCACTAGTTTTCTGTTTTGCTATAAATTTTACATGTTTGCATGGATTAGCAGTGCCCTGTACAGCATTAAACACTGCAAAAGCAAATTTTTCTCTGTAGAATGGTCGATAAAACTATACCCTATAAAGCAGCAAGATGGTGCTAATACCATGTGCACCAATAATCTTAGAGCAGCCAGCTGGGATTCAAGTGGCAATACCTACAGACGTAGTAGAATTTAGTTTTGTGTAAATGTGAAAGTTAGTAGAACTTAGTACTGTTTAGCATAATCTGCCCGAATAAAGCACTCTTATTAGTCTACATCAAAAACACCCTTAATGGCCTTCTAGCCCCATTACATCACCCCTTGTAGCTTACAAAGGACTGGCCAGTATGGATATGCAGTTTCCTAACTTCTGTAGCCAGCTTGATAGATTTGGGCTTCTTAGACAATGTAGCAATTGTCTGCTGTTTGACAACCACTTAGTACTTGAAGCAGACAAAATATGCAAGACTGTGCTTACACAATGGCAGTGGAAGCTAAACTCTCACATATACGTGCACATCAGGTTGTCAAAACCATGCACTCAACAGCCACTTAGACTTGAAGTATGCTGAGGTGCTTAAAATAAATCTTCCTAAACAACAAAGATTGCCTAGACCACCCATTGTCAAAGCTATGCCTCATCAAGCCAAAAAGTCCTCTGGAGAAAAAATGTCACCTAACACTATACACGTTATCACTTTCAGTGGAACCTCAAACACTAAGCTCCTAAGGCAAGCAAACACACTTCCCAGTCCGTTCTCGTCATAGAGGACTACATTGTAAGATTATACTGATGCCTTTCTAACAAAGAGATAACTATTGGATGTTCATCGTGTTACCCTGCTGCAGTCATCACACTTGGGTTATCCTGCCGTCAGGTGGTCCCGCAGTCGGCCTGAATTCCAAAGTCTTGGTCTGGCGTCGGTTGCTGTTGCTTCTTCCCTGACGTCAGTGCACCAGGGTTATACAAGAGGCATCTGACGCCATTTTCTTCAGTCTTTCTTGCCGTGCAGTGCCCGAAGCAGAAGCAGTTCGCAAGTGCTGGTCGGCCGACACCTGAGATTTTCTATTAGAATTTCAGTCCGAAGTCTTCAATAAAGCTAAGTACCCCATTGGGGAACCTTTTCTTGCTTCAGTCCGATGTCAGAAAAAGTTAACAATTGCATTTTTTGTGGGAAACAAATACCTCATAAGGACTTCCATTCTTATTGTATTCCTTGCCTAGGCCCAGACCACGATGTCACAGGTTGTCGGTTTTGTGCTAGGTTTAATAAACTATCAAATGCCATTTTGACTTCGCACGACATTACTTTGGTAGGAAATTTAATTATATCATGCTGTCAGAGCAGTCGACGACTGGCATGCATAAAAAACGCAAGGATAAGGACAGGCAGTCGAGGAACAATCCAGACTCTGAGGCCTCTGCTGGGCCTGTCGCCGGTTCTCCGTGAGGTGCCTACGCAGCCCCTGACTACCGCAGAACTGGAACCCCAGACAGCTGTGGATTTTCAAGCAGAGTCTACTAGGCCGATGCAGCCATCTTCATTAGGCCCTTCCGACACCAGAGCAGAAGTAGACCCCGGTGCAGTGGAAACACCTTCGGTTGCAGAAGGTGTCTTCAGACCGACTACACACCATTAAATCTTATTCTAAGCTTGAAACTCCTTTAAAACCAAAGAAGACTATACATCAGTCTACAGTTCAAGGCCCCATGCCTAAGAAACAGATACTTAAGATGGCTGAAGATTTGATTACCCTAATCAGGGGTTCCCATCCCCCTCCTGATAAAAGACCAAGACAAGAGGAGGATTATGCTTCCTCTGACCAGGTTTCAATTTCCTCAGATTCTTCTGAGGAACAGGATTACACTTTTCCACCTTATGAAGACTCTGATGCTGAAGACTGTATTCCCTCAGCATCTCCCCCTGAAGACTACTCCTTTGGGGAAACTTTGCATACCATGAGGGAACATTTCCACTGGGAAAACCAGGACTACTATGATTCTAAGAAAAGGCTCCAAGAATTTCTTTTACTACCCCAGCACAGACCTCTTGCTATCCCTCCAGTTTTAGATATTGTGGATGATGTTTACTTGGAGTCTAGTCTAAATCCAGACTCTCTACCTCCTGCTCCAGCCAAATCAGACAGATACTACAGAGTACCTGACTCACACAAATTCCTTTATAAATACCCTGTGGCTGACCCCGAAACAATTTCCCAGGGTCCTAAGGGAGCTAAGGCTTCTATGGCTAAAAATCCTGTGCCCTCTGAAAGGGATTCCAGAGCCCTAGATAGATGGGGAAAGAAAATGTACACCTCAGCAACTCTGGCTATGAGAGCATTAAATTGTCAGTTTCACATGCTGAAATATATGCAATTCCTAATGTCTCTAAAACAAAAAATGAGCACACATACTGAATAGTCTGAATTCAAGGAAATGCAGGATCTGTTGCATGCAGCTGAACAGGTGGGCAAACATACTTTACAATGCGGATTTGATTCATTGGAAGCTTCCTGTAGAGCAGCTATTACTGGCTCTGTCATACATAGACATGCTTGGTTAAAAGAACAAACCCTTCCTGATCATGTTAAAGCAAAATTATTGGATGCACCTTTACAGCAGGATGTATTATTTGGTGTCAAAGCAGAAGAGGTTTTAAAGAAAATGGAGGATAAGGCAAAGTCTATGCAGACGGTCAAGGATTTTTTGCAGGTACAACCCCCTTGTTTCAGCAGAAATTGGCCAACAAAAAACTGGTCCTTTCCAGCTTCTGACAGATCGCAGAGGGGCAAATACAGATGCCCAAGGAGCAGAGGTCAGTCACAAGGCCCTTACAAACCTTGCCAATGGGGTACTGCTACCCAGAAAGGAGGAGAAGACAGGCCCCAAGCTAGCAGAAGACAAACAATGACTCCATCCTCAAACTACCAAGCAAATCTCTCCTGGCAGCTCCCTTGGGAGGAAAATTAGCATTTTTTGCAGACAACTGGCACATCATCACAAAAGACAAATGGGTCCTAAATATTGTCTCTCAAGGATACAGATTCCACTTTCATACCTTACCAAGGATAAAAGGAATGCCAAACCTGCCACCAAATCAATGGGCAGAGGCACAAAAACAAATTACAGCTCTCATGGACATGAGAGCCATTCAACAGGTACCTAAACAGGAGCAAGGACATGGATTTTACTCAGGAATCTTTCTAGTCCCAAGAAAGGACAAAGTATGGAGACCCATTCTGGATCTTTCAATTCTGAACACCTATCTGCAAGTACCAAAATTCAAGATGCTAACACTACAGCAGCTTCTTCCCGTGCTGGGCAAGAATGCTTGGCTAGTAACGCTGGACCTCAAGGAGGCATACCTGCATGTCCCTATCAGACAAAATTGCAGAAGATACCTCCGCTTCATTGCAGGTTCAATGCATCATCAATTCTCTGCACTGCCCTTTGGCTTATATACTGCGCCCAGGGTCTTCACAAAATGCCTGGCACCAGTAATTGCATACTGCACACAAAAAGGAATTCAGATATACCCATACCTGGACGACTGCCTTATTCAAGCAGAAAGCAAGGACATTCTTTTAAAGCATCTGGCATTTGTCAAACACCTTCTCAGTTGCCTAGGGTACACAGTAAATGAAAAGAAATCAAAACTTGTGCCCTCACAAAACATAATATTCCTAGGTGCCAGCTTGAATGCAATGGCCCAGATGGCTTATCTCGCGCCAGACGAGCAACAACACTGACTCAATATTTCAAAATAATGGCAACAAAGACCCAACTCCCTGCAAGAAAAATTCTGCAGGCCTTGGGATTCATGGCATCTTGCATACTACTAATACCATTTGCAAAACTGCATATGAAGAAATTACAATGGTACCTGAAAAGCGTATGGACTCAGCACAGCCACAGCTTGGAAACAATGATACCACTCATTCCCTGCCTTCAACAGGAGTTTCTATGGTGGGCACAGGCATGTCACCTCAACAAGGGTCAGCCTTTCACCTTACCCACAGCCAGGCAAACTGACAACAGATGTATTGGACTATGCCTGGGAAGCACACATGGCAGGACAGTGCATTCAGGGCAAATGGACTACAGATCAGAGGCATCTGCATATCAGTCAAAAAGAAATGCTAGCAGTACAGAATGTCCTAACAGCTTTCAAGGACCTCTTACACCCAGGACAACTAATAATAAAGATGGACAATACCACAGTAATGTGGTACATAAACAAGCAAGGGGGCACACATTCCTACCCTCTATGCAGGCAAGCAATGACCTTGTGGAACACTGCACTGTCTTACCAGGTTCAATTACAAGCACAATTCCTGCCAGGAAAGAAAAACATATTGGCAGACAACCTAAGCAGAAACATCGTGGATCCACACGAGTCGAAACTAGATCCGCAAGTATTTGCAATGATCGCTCAAAAATGGGGATGCCCAGACTGAGATCTGTTTGCAAGCCCCCAAAACTACCAACTTCAAAAATTTTGCACAAGGACATTCCATCCACAAGCTTGGAGAGTGGACATCCTCTCATTCAGTTGAAAAACATTAACAGTGTATGCCTTTCCTCCACTGCCTCTTCTAGCAAAGGTATTGCTGAAAGTCAGATTACAGAGGCCACAAATGATACTCATTGCACCAGAATGGCCACGCCAGCATTGGTATCCAATTCTAAGGAACATGGCCAAAGGCCCACCATGGATTTTACCACAGATTCCTCACCTGCTCACCCAGCAAGACAATCAGATTCTACACAGCTAGCTCAAGACTTTAAACCTGGCTGCATGGCAAATTACCTAAACAACCAGCCAACACCTCTATCCAAAGCTGTTATGGATGTCATTCTGGAGGCCAGGAGGCCCAGCACCAGGAAAACCTATTCAGACAAATGGAAAAGATTTTGCACCTGGAACCAGGCTAAAGGCCAAAATCCACTGGATCTAAACATTCCTCAGATTCTACAATATTTAACTGAGATGTTGCACAAAGGACTTTCCTTTTCATCTATTAAGATCCACGCCCCTCGGCAATTTCAGCTCATTACAACACGGATCCTCCGTTATTCTCACATCCACTTCTAAGACAGTACCTCAGAGGGGCTTAGAACATAAGGCCGCCAAGGAGACCACCAACACCTACTTGGGATCTCAACTTTGTTCTGGAAAAACTTACACTGCCGCCCTTTGAACCAGCTTTTTCAGCTGATTTAAAATTTATTTCATGGAAAACTGCCCTGCTAGTAGCAATAACCTCAGCTAGAAGAGTCTCAGAGCTGCAGGCACTAATGGCAGTGGAGCCTTTCCTCATTTTTCATCAAGGCAGAGTCTCTCCATCAACTAACCCTTCCTTTATGCCAAAGGTGGTATCCAGTGTGGCCCTTAACCAAACCATTCATTTGCCCACCTTTTTCCCAACTCCCCAGAACAAAGGAGAAAGACTCCTGCACTCTTTGGACATTCACAGACAATTACATTACTACTTGGATAAAACTAAGTTTTTCAGAAAAACTGACCAGCTCTTTGTAGCCTATGCTACAGGATCTCAAGGAAAAGCTATCTCAAAACAGACCATTTCTAAATGGATAGGGCATTACATATGTTTCTGCTACATGCATCATGGGAAAACGGTACCTGCTAACATTAGGTCCCACTCCACCAGGGCTACAGCTACATCAGCAGCCTTTCTCAGGGGAGTGCCAACCAAGGATATTCTGGAAGCTGCAACTTGGAGTTCAGTGCACACCTTCACCAAACACTATCACTTACCTCTATATTCTAAGTCTAGAGCTGCTTTTGCCACTGCAGTTTTGCAGGGCCTACTAGATTCTTCTAACTCTGTTTAACTCCACCTCCCATCCTTAGCTTTGGGATTCAACCCAAGTGTGATGACTGCAGCAGGGTAACATGATGAACATAGTACAGTTTTGTACCTACCATAAATGTAGATGTTAGTGTTCACCCTGCTGCAGTCCAGGTTACCGTCCCCTCCATCCCCTCTGTACTAGCTGAACTTATCTATACCACTCTATCCTATACAACCTCTGCGGTGTATTTGCTTGTGCCTAAAGGTATTGTTTTATTTTTATCTAGCTCTATATATATATATATATATATATATATATATATATATATATATGATAGATATATAGATATATAGATAGATATAGATATATATATATATATATTTTGCCTACCTATTGGGGGCACCTGACATCTGGGACAAGAAAAACTGAAGTAAATTGCGTCTGATGCCTGTTATATACCCCTGATGCAATGACGTCAGGGAAGAAGCGACAGCAACTGACGCCGGACCAAGACTTTGGAATTCAGGCCGACTGCAGGACCGCCTGACGGCAAGATAACTCATGTGGGATGACTGCAGCAGGGTGAACACTCGAACATCTACATTTATGGTAGGTACAAAACTGTACTTTACTTTATCTTGAGCCACAATCTGCCAGATCTCACACTCAAGTCGTTATGCCACAGGTACCAGTAGGTGTAAACTCGAGCTGTACCTCCCTGGACTGCATGAGGAGAGAGATTATGCAGTTTCAGACGGTGTCCCAGGCTGGTATAAGCCTAGCATTCAGCAGCAATTTACCATCACGGAGGGTGATGCCACAGTATGAACAAAAAATGATCTTTGTCCATTCCTCAACTGATAGGTCTTAGAGGCAACTTTGGCCACATCTAAAGACCTGGTGCTGTAGCTCAAGCTACTCCCCTTACCCATAATCCTCCTGCTCAGCTAGAATTACCCCAGATCTTGTGTGCCACTTCATCAAATGGATATAGTCTACAGTACCTCAGGTGTACATGGATAGGATAAGCATTTCTTCAGATATTTTATTAGCCTTCTAAGCTTTTCTTTTTGTTCCTGCCTCTCCTGTTTTTGTTATATATAGCTATAAAATAGATCATATTACTTTTCTTCTTTTACAGGCCTCATGCCTTTCCTGTGAGATTCCCATTTCTTCTAGTGTTACCTTTTGAGGGTACATCTTGTTTATCATTGCTGGTAGTCATCTTTTCTTCTCCCCTGTTTATCTCTTCCATCACAGTTTCTGTTTTCACTGTCTGAAAAGTCTACTGCCTTGAAAAACTCGCCTCCTGTGGCCAAAAGATTCCTAATTCCAGTACTCACTAGGAGTGCATTTGTCTGGGCTCAGCCCATCAGGATGTTGAGCCTGATACTTGTATGGAGTTCAACCTTTGGCCTCTGGTGAACGCCACAAAAAAAACTAGGACCTAAGGGTTGATTGCCTGGACATCATCTGCATCTTCAGGAGCTCCCCTCCTTCCAAAAAGCTTTTTGAGAAGATTGAGGGATTCATCAACAAAAAGTAGATGCTAGAAAATGATCCCCTGATCATCCTGTGTTTTCTGGTTCGGTTCCACCGGAAAACATCTCCAAACCTTCAGATCCATCTGAATCCTCAGATCGGACAAGGTCAAAATCTCCTGTTCATCACTCCTACACTTTCATTCCAAAGCCAATACCTCCTCAGATCCATTCTCCTTTCCTGCAGGAGACTCCTCAAAGGACTTCCAAGTCATTGTCTACCTCATTATCTTTCAGGTAGTCGAGGAGCCTAACTAAAGCTGATGTGGGCAGGATGATGAAGTTTCTGTGGGCCCTGATTCAGTTGAGAGTTTTATCATCTCTGTTTCCCATCAGACCCTTGCACCTACCACCAGCCCCATTCCAGCTGTTGACTTGTACTCTGCTCTGACCTTTGGTTTTGGAGCTGTCAGATCCAAGAGTTCTGAGTTTGCGTCTGAACCAAAGGCCTGGCCTTCCTTGACTCATTAACTCTGATCCAGTCAGCATGGCTCTTGTCAGAGACTGAGGGATCTCAGAGCTTAAAGCATTGGCACTGGATCCGGGGGGGGGGGGTTGGTTGGAATCCAGTGCTCTCTGATTATGCCTTCCTTTCAGACCCTCAACATTGGACAGCTTTGCCAAACCTCTGCTTCAAGACAGGGTCATGGTGATGGTCTGAGCCATCCTGGGCAGGTGTCCTCTGATCTTACCAGGGCAGCCATTGCTTCTCCCATGCTTTCTGCCTTAAAAGTAGTGGAGAGAGCTTTTTTTCCACCACTGTGGACAAAGGTATACTTGCCCCCCTTGGTTCCTCCAAATCCACAAAGTGTCTGCCTTGGTCTGTGAGCCTCTACATCCTGTCCTATCAGGGCAGATGGCCCTTACAAGCCTGGAGACTGTCTTCATTCAGGAGTCTGCTCACACTTCCAAGTCCTGTCAAAGCATTCCACTTTCTCAGAAGTGTACATGCAAGAAGAGGCATTTAGATTTCCCACAAGACTCCTTAATAGAAATCTGACTTCAGTGAAGGGAAAAGTCCTCCAGATCACCTCTTGAAGATGTCTCCTGTGAAATACTCCAACTTTTAGGACAGAAAGGTGGTTGGTCTTTCTACCCCCTTCCAAGGAATAGTCTGTGTTTCTCAAGGCTTTCGGAAGTAGCTCAGCTATGTCCTGGGTAGTCCCCCCCCCCCCAGTGGACAAGATGGTGTACCCCATCTCCCACCAGGCTTGGAAGGATACAACTGTCATGAAGCCAGTCCCCTAAAGACCTGACAAGTACCTGGCTGTGCCAAAGGGTAGGGTCCATTGGAACAAAGGTCCCTCAGTAGATGCTATGGTAATAGCAGCTGCCACGAGAAAGAACTTACTGAACAAAGTTGTAATATCCATTCCCCAAAGTCCAGGGCTTTGGACAGGTTTGGGAAGTGTGTTTATGCATCAGAGACCTTATCTATCAGGTCACTGAACTATTTGGCACCTGTCACAAGATTTCAGAGGGACTGGTTCAAGGAGTTTACCAATGCTGTCTTGGGGGGGGGGGGGATCCATGTCTGTGGAGGACAAGACAGTCTCTTCACAACTGGTCACCATTCAGTCCCTAGCAAATGCCTCTGAGGCTCCTTTACTATACCTTTGAAGGTGCATTGAGAGTTGTGGATTCAGGAATTGCTGTGAGACAGCACACCTGGATGTGACTGTGATTTTTGCGGAGCCTTTCAAGTCATTATTCATTAATGTTCCTTTTAATGGATCCACCTTGTTCAGCCCCAAGGTTAAAGAAACCCTATCTAGGAGTGAACAAGATGGGGAAAATGTTATCTGCTGTAGGGGTTTGCTTTTCTACCCCTCAAATGACCTTTTCCTGAAACCAGAGAGGTGGTAGGAAGACGTAGTTCCACAAGTCACAAGCCTATTCCCAGGAGTTTTATAGGGACTGGTCCCCCAGCAACAGAGGAGAAACTCCAATGGCAGACAATCCCTGCAAAACCAGGGTTTCAGAGGTCCTTTCTCTGAGAAGCCATACCAGTGCTGCTGAAAGGTTGCCTGACTGCTGCACTCTGGAGGAAGATGATCCACTTATTCCATGCACCCAGAAACCTGGACAGCCATAACCAAAGACTTAGATGCAGAGGTTTAGTTCCAGATGTTGTTACATACTCTTCCCTTCAGCCACTTTAGTCAGTTTACAAAACTTCTTGACATTTTCACCCAGTCAAAGGAGGGTAGCAGCTACAGAAATAGAAAAACTCCTGGCCAAAAGGGTCACCCAAATGGTCCCCCCAAACTAACAAAGATTTGGAACTTACTCAAGATTCATTTTGGTGCCAAAGAAAAAATGGAAACCTGAGGGCCTTTTGGATATCAGCATTTTCAAACATTTGACATACTGGTTTAAGTTCCAAATGGTCACAATTCAGTCCATTCTTCTGCTGTTATGTAAAGATGATCAGATGTGCTCGATCTCCAGGATGCATACTGTCGCATCAGAATAGGTGGTCCAGGAGAATTCTGCACATTCTGTTTACAGCTAGTCATTACCAATTCAGAGCCCTGCCCTTTGGCATTGCCACAGGGTGTTCAAATGCATGACAGTGGTCTCTACTCACTTCAGACTGCTGAAATGTGGGTGTTTCCATATCTCGATGACTGATTCCTCTCTGCTCCCACCAAGCCTCTACTGATTCAAGCCAGAGGCTACTTGCCCCAACTGTCTTCAACTGGACATTGCAGTGAACTACACCAAGTAAACACTTTACCGAGTCAAGCATCCCAGTTCCTCTTTTCCTTCCCCACGAACGAGATTGGTATTAGAACTTGGATCTGTGGCAACTTCTTAACTGTAGTACCCCTCGTAAGGTTCTGCATGACGATACTGCAATAGACACTTGCAGTGCAGTGATCAATAAGACAAGAGCCGCTCTCCACTTCAATATGGATTGCAAATATTTGCAGAGAACAAATGGCCTGGTGGATCACTGCAAAAGTGGTTTCTCAAGGCCGCCATTTATCCTACCCACAGCCACAGTGACTACAGATGCCTCCCAACTGCAGGGAGGGCATTACTTGGGGAAGGACTGTCAAAGGCACTTGGTCCCACTTAGAGGTCACTCTTCACATCAATATCTTAGAAATGAGCAGTTCTTTTAGTGTTTCAGGTATTTTTCTAGATGCTGTCCCTCCAGGGATGATTGCTATCCAGATGGACAGTGGTAATCTGGTACACTGACAAGCAAGGGAGGGAACCCGATCCTAGCCCCTATGTCAAAGAGCTAGGAGGGTTTGTCCATCTCTTGCAGCCACTTTGTTTTATCAACACATATCTTGGGGAAATCCAGCATTTTAGCAGACAAACTGAACAGGTCCATCTTACTCCCTCGTCTGTCAACTCTGTGGTGATGAAAATGATTTTCCATCAATGAAGCCAGCCATGCTGTAATCAGTTCTGTTCCGCCCCAAGTCAAGTGCAGCAGGTACTTTGCTCTGATCCCCCAGAGGGCGAGTCACTGAGAGACACTTTGATTCACGGTTCTCCTGCTGGACTGCTATACATATTCCCTTATACTCCTTTAATTCCCAAATTCCTGCAGAAAGCATCTTAACCAGATTTGAGAAGTAATCCTCATTGCTCCTTTCTGGCCTCAAGTATGGTTTACCTTTCTGTGGCCTCCTTTGGCTGTGGGATCAAACTCGGGGATCTCATCGCTCATCCATTAGGGATTACTGACCCAGACATTTGGACCTGCAAATTGACCACATGGTTTCTCCACTTCCAACGATGGCTAGGCAGCCCAGGTTTTCCTCCGCGGTTCGACACATACTCATCCTGTCAGAAGGGTTCTACTAGGAAGGTATGTAAAAGCAAGTGGAAGAGATTCTTTGAGCTGCCTAGAGGCAAGTGGACCCCTTTTTGGCTCCTATTCCAGCTATCCCAGATTTTATTCCATTTTTTAACAGTGGTGCTAGTTATTCTACCTTAAAGATCCAGCTTGCAGCAATCTCAAAATTTTCATGGAGGACATAACCATTCCTCTCTGGCATAATCTAAATTATGCAAAGCCTTTCTCAAAGGTACCTTTTTTTACTCTGACCCCCTATTAATGATCCTACTCCCCATGGGATTTGCCTATACTTCAAGCCCTAACTCATCCCAGCTTTGAGTCAGCTGCCAAGGTGAACTTGTTTTTGTCTTGTAAAACTGCTTTTTTGGTTGCCATCGCATCAGACTGGTATCAGAACTCTAGTCTCGTCTAAGCCACCATACCTGATCTTTCACAAGTACAGGGTGCATGTCTCCATACTAGCTCTTCCTTTCTACTTAGGTGGTTTCCAAAACAGCTGTAAGTCAGTCAGTCCATTAACATTCCAGTTTTCTTTCCTGATGTTTCAAACAAAGGAGAATACATGGTGCACCTTTTGGATGTTCATAGATGGCTTAGATTATCTGCACAGAACAAATGATTTCAGGAAATCATACCAGCTATTTGTTTGGGCGGCCACGGTGGTGCAGCGGTTAGTGTTGCCGCCTCACAGCAAGAGGTTCTCTGGTTCGATTCTTGACTGGGGTGCCTTCTGTGCGGAGTCTGCATGTCCTCCCTGTGGTCACGTGGGTTTCCTCTGGGTGCTCCAGTTTCCTCTCACATCCCAAAGACATGCTATAGGTGGTTTGGACACTCTAAATTGGCCCAAGGTACGAGTGTGTGTGCCTTCTGTGGAAGGTTGGGTGTCGGGCTGGCAACTCGGCACCGTAAAAAACTTCACTGCCTATCATGAGCGTACAGGTGATCCGCTGTGGCGGAGCTGTCTGATTATGTAGCCCAGGCAGGTATGACCCTAACCCTGAGCAGTATCCTTCCTTCACCAAGAATGATGCCACAATGTAGAGACAAGATGATCAGCTTTAACAATTGGCTTAATGTCTGGTGTCATTCAAAGGGGATCCAGTGTCTGTCTGCCTGGGATGACATGCTTGACAAGCCACGCTGCTTCGCAAGGGACGGCTTGCACCTGTCACCCCTGGGATTCCGGATATTGGCTAAGGCTCTTGCCACCCCCATTGTGCCTTTTTTAGGCAAGGCTCAAATTCTAAACCTACCACCCTAGAAAACAAAAATGGAAAGAAACTGAGGGTAATGCTGCTCAATGCCAGAAGTCTAAATCTCAAAATGCACGCACTCGAGGCCCTTCTCAGTATGGAGAACATCGATGTCTGTGCTGTAACTGAAACCTGGTTCAAGGCTCCTGAGAGCACCCCGGCACTATTAGGTTTTACCTCATATCATGCGTTCAGCCCCAAAACCCGGACCACACCACAAAAGGAGGGGTGTATCCATATTCATAAAGGATACCCACACCTCCAGGTTGGTGGCAACGCAAGCTCGAAACCATCCAGGTGCAACTAACCATAGGCAAAACTGCTCTACAAATTGTAGCATGCTACAGGCCACCCTCTCAAACTCAGGAACCCCACACAGCCTTCCTGAAGACACTGGAGGGTATAAATGTATCTCCAAACACCATCATATTGGGTGACTTCAACTACCCGAATATAGACTGGGAACATTACTCAAGCCCTAACTTTCTAGCCCAACGGTTCCTGGAGTTCATAAATTCAAATGCCATGGAACAGCTAGTCACTGTTCCCACGAGAGGAGAAAATATACTAGATCTCATTATCACAAACATGGGGACAAAATGCTCCACACGAAGTATATCCCTCATTGGTGAGATCTGATCATAAACTAATCTCACTGGAAATCCACATCCCCCCACCCCAAACAAAAGACCACAGTGAAGAACTTTTCTAAAGCAAACTTCACACTACTCAAGACTGGTGTGGTATCCTTCAAGGCCCCTGAGACAGTGGAAACCACAACCCAAGCTGCGGAAGCCCTTACAAATGCCTTCTATGAACACCTCCAGGACTGCATGGATCAGGCAATCCCAAATAAAACCAAGACTCTTTCCACAAAGGGCAAACGTCCAGTCTGGTGGACCCCAGCCATTAACAAACTTTACAATAAGAGGAGAAAGCTATTACATATAGAACAAAATCCATAAAAGGGAAGTCACCCCTCATCATTATTAGTAAAAAAAATACGAGCACTCATAAAATCAACTAAGGCCAATTTTGAGAGAAAAATTGCCATGGATTCAACGGACAATCATAAGGCCTTTTTCAGCTATGTTAGGAACCTGGGTGGAAACTCCCAGATATGCTCAGAATTAGTCCAAAATGATACAAAAATCACTGAACCCACAGACATTGCCAGCATACTGGCAGACAGGTTCAGTGCAAACTTCACCCCCCTCTCCCCCCCCTAAAGGAGAGATAACTATCCCAGCGGAGTGTTACCTCCCAGACATCTCAAATGCGCAGGTGAAAGCTGCTCTCTCTAAAGCTAAAAACACAGCATCAATGGGACCGGATGGTGTCCCCGGCTGTGTGCTACACGAGCTAAATGAGGAATTAAACCCACACATAAGGCAGCTGTTTAATCTCAGTCTTACCACAGGATACGTGCCCAAGGAGTGGCGTACGGCAACTGTGGTCCCACTCCACAAAGGTGGTGCCTCTACGGACCCTGGTAATTACCGCCCCATAAGCTTAACAAGTCTAGTCTGCAAAGCTATGGAGAGGATCATAATGGAGCTCATAAACAAAGATATAGGAGACTTGCAGACATTGGACCCGACCCAGTTTGGCTTCGTCAAGGGAAGATCATGCCTTTTGAACTTGGTCGACTTCTTCGAAACAGTCACCAAGGCCATTGATGAGGGAAAGGCAGTCCATACAGCCTACCTTGACCTTGCAAAGGCTTTCGACACAATACCCCACTCGGTATTGTAGAAAAACTTACCAGCTTAAATGTAAACCCATATGTCACAAGATGGGTTGCAAACTGGCTTAAGGACAGAACCCACAGGGTTAGAGTTGCTGGCGCTATGTCAGACTCCAAGCCGGTCACAAGTGGTGTCCCACAGGGCTCGGTCCTTGGCACCCTATTGTTCGGCATCTACTTCTCAGAAGTACAGGCCAACATGGGAGGACTTTGGCTGACAAAGTTTGCAGACGACTGCAAACTGGGCGCCATAGTGGAAAGTGCATCGGACACGGATATCCTTCAGAAGGGACTCACGGAAACAGATAGCTGGTTCCAGAGCCATGGCCTGAAGTTAAACGCCAAAAAATGTATAGTCATACCCTTTGGGAAAAACAAGGTAACCCCAAGCTACCATATAGGTGGCAATCCACTAAGCACAGAAGAGGTTATCAGGGACCTGGGGACCCAGGTTGACAGTGGCCTTTCTTTTGACACTCACGTTGCTAAAGTGGTTAGAAAGACCTTCTACATTGCCCACCTGATCATGAAGGGATTCACATCCAGATCTAGTAAGGTCGTTGTTCCCCTGTACTCTTCACTTATCAGACCAATGATCGAGTACAATGCCCCATTCGGGATGTATCTCGCCCGACATCTGCAGCAATTGGAGAGACCCCAAAAGTTTCTCACCAAAAGGATAAAGGGACTCCAAAATCTGTCATATGCTGCCAGATTGAAGAAACTCCAGCTCTATTCAGTCGCATACCGTCTGCTCAGAGGTGACATGTGCCTGACATACAAGGCCATGTCCAACCCAGAATTAATGGACATGCTCCACCTCAAAAAATCCAAATCCACCAAAACCACTAGAGCAAGTGACTTAAACCTTAGCACGGATATAAATAGGACGTGCTGGAGGGATAGATTTATCACTCAGAGACTCCCTATGCTGTGGAATAGAGTCCCAGTCCATGTGAGGCAGAGCACCTCGCTGGCTCTGTTCAAGAGAAATCTTGACCTGTGGATGGGAGATCGTAGGTTTACCCCAGGAATTTTATTTTTATTTATTTATTTTACATTTGTTAACCGGGCTAGTCTGACTGGATATATTTCCATTTTCAGCAGAGGCCCGGGGAGAAAAGCTCCACATATGGACATAAGAGATTTATAATGAGTACAAATAACAAGTTACAAATAACAAGTTACAGACTTGTAACACTTCAACCAATGCATCTTGATTACAAAAAGAAGGCAACTGGTAAAACTAAAATACATTCTATTAAACATCAATACAACTTCTAGAACCTGATAAATAATAAGAGAGACCAGGGAAAAGAACTAAAACATTGAAACCTAAAACTAGATTACAAAGAAGTACACTACCTAGACTATCTAAATACTATCATCTTTAGCATAATTACATATTGTAGCATGAGAAGAGAGTAAAGGGACACGAGTTAGCAAAAAAGCAGTAGAAGGGCAGTGTAGAGTTGATAAAGATATAAGCTTCCTGGGAATAGGGTCAGAGACACAAGGAATAGGATTTGTGAGGAGAAGGAGACAAGGTGGTGAAAGGCCAGTTAAGGGGGGGGGGTGTAAGAAAAGGGAGAGGAGTGGTAGGTAAGGAATTAACATTTAATCAGGATTTGAACAGGGACACATCCAGTGGCTTTTCAGGTAGATTCTAAGTTTTTGTTTAAACAAAGTAGTAGATGCCATAGAAGTAAGTTCAGTAGGAAGTTGATTCCAGTGTTTACCCAAGGCATTTGAGAAGAGGGAGTCACCAGCTAGGTTATTAGATTTTGTCAAGGAAACTAGCAGTTTGTTTGATGAGCGGAGGGAGTTTAGATTAGAATATGTGGTTAAGAGGTTAGAAAGTGCAGGTGTATTTTGACTTTGGTATAGAGCTCTATGGACAACTGTAAGTTGGGAAAGAAGTAGCATGTTAGACAGTTCAAGCCAGTTAAGTTGCTGCAGATTTAAACCGTGATGTGTTCTAAAAGGCTTACCAGTAACAAATCTGGCTATGTTATTGTAGGTGGTTGATAGTTTGTGAAGATTGTTTTTTTGAGGTTAGTGTAGATTGGTGAGGCATAGAGAAGAGTAGAGATGAGGTGAGAGTGGGCAAGAGTAGCTTTGGCTGGGGAGGTTAAAAAAGTCCTAATTCGATAGAGAGAGCCGAGTTTCCTGTTTACATTTTTAATGGTATTATTAATGTGACAGTCAAAGGTAAGGTTGTTGTCTATGTTCTCTACAGGAATCATCTCTGTGTCACTGCTGGACAGAGGCACAACAAACTAATGGGTACAGTATTTTTTCATATAAGAGCAGCATTTAGCTCTTCAGTATTTTCGAATATCCTTCCAAGAGGACTACCCTGGGTTTTCTCTAGCTGTGGACTCTGCCCCATCAGTTGAGAAATGAACAAAAAAGGCAACAATTGATGCCCTTCTTTATCACTGTTGCAGTATTCTCCACAGTAGAGATCTCCTGCCAAGGATAGCCAACATCTAGCCAGTATACCAAAGCCTTAAGATCTTGTATGTGCCGTACATCACACATGTGCTCTCCATTCAGGATGTAGGGCATAAAGGTGACAGATGGATGTAGTTACCAAGAATTATTTTGCCACCAGTCCAAATGCCATAATTGCTAATCTGTCTGAAAGTCCTTTTGCTGTGCTGAATACCTGGCTATCAGATGAGTGCCCTGTTCAGATTTTTTTCTTTTTGGTCTTTACCTTGTTTGGTTACCTAAAATTCTTGTCATCCAAGAAGGGAAAATGTCAGTGTGGTAGGCAGATTCCCCACAAGGATAATCACATACAGTGTCTTTTGTCTGGATGCTTCCCCACAACCATGCATCCTGTAGCATTTGTAAAGTGTGCCTAAGACTCTTGAAAGTTGGTTGTCTTCCCTGCCCAGCTGTCTTAAGAACCAGAGGTTTAAACCGCTAGCCCAAGGTGGCATGGTGGAATCTTCTAAGCCTTCACTGGATGTTTCTCTGGAAGGAGGTGGTAACTCTATAGACCATCCGCTGTCTACATCTGATGACTCTGCTGCAACCCTGGCTGAGAACAGCTTCCTTTAGCATGTCCTCAGAGGCTTTGCAGATGTCTGCTCTGGAAGTTGAGGGGGAACTGCTGTTAACCATCTTGGAGGGCCCAAGATGGATTCTGCAGATTCTGGTCAGGGAAGAAGTTTCGGATACTCTTATTGAATTTCATCAAGGGTCAGAACCTCCAGTGTTTGGGCTGATGTTCCTACTAAGAAAAAGCAGAAGGAATGGCAGGAGTTTACTTGTGGCCTGTTTAATGCATTAATGGCCAGAAGCCTTCCCAAGGGGTTTCTGTGCCTACTACCCTTCTGACTCTACTTCTTTCAAATGGGCTAGCGAACATGATTCCTCAGATGAAGATTTAGAGTCTGATGATGGGTCCCTGTCATAATCTTCCTAGATGTCTTCACCTTTGGCTTATGGTTCTGATGAAGAGTCTGTCATCCCTGAGTGATCGCTTGAGGAATTGTATTTTGGAGATACTGTAGCTGTAATGATGGAATACTTTAACGCATTCACTCCAGTGGAACTCAGGAAGTTTGCACTGTAACTTCCAATGGGTGGAGCCTAAGCATTTTGACAGAATCAAATTGTCCTTACATTTCAAACCAATGTTCATATCTTTAGAACCATACAGGTTATGAAAGAAGTATAAATGGCAAACCCTTTAGCACAGACTATATAGTGGTAGTGTTCTTTAGGTTCTAGGTCTTGAAATGAATTTTATAATTCACAGTAAACACAGTAACTATTATGTCTCTAATATTTTGTAAATCGCTTCCATATCTAATCAACCCCTGAAGTTGCGCACACACACTGTTAGCAGCATTTTACTCATTTAGTCGAGAGTTTTCATATGAGGCTGAGTTCTGTTACTTGGTTGTCAAGATATTTAGAAAAATGTGAAAATTATATCTATATAAATTAATATGAAAACTACAGTTAAAATCTCTCCACCTACACTAGACAGAGGTCAAATATTAATGCAGGTGAGTTTGCCATTGTGTATGCTTTAAGATGAAACATTGTACAATAGGATGATTTTAGAATTATTGATGCAAATATGAATAAACAATATTTGACGCCTAGAGGCGTCAGTAGGAGTTAACTGCAGATGCACCTGTAGGTGTCACTCAGATGAAATGAGTTAAGTAGGATTTTTCTCAAGTGTCAGATGTCCAGAAAAGGTATTCTGAGCTGCTTCACCTTCTGCAGCACCTCATATGTTGGCTGCTTTGTTAGACACCTTTGGGTGGGAGGGTGGCCTAATGGTTAAAGTGTTTGCCTTATGAACACAAGGTGCAGGGTTTGAATCTTACAAGGGATAATTGGCTAGGCTTAAAATGGCTCCCAAGGGCAGTTAGCTTAATACTAATCTATAGCTGCTTCTAAGTCTCCTGATTCTCAGCATCCTGCTTAAAAGAAACCTGACAAGTTCTATAAGGTTCCCTAGGATTGTCCATTCCTATTTGTGTCCTTCAGCTGACCCTGGTGTAGTGTCAGTCTTCTCTGACAAGCCTTCTAAACTTTTGCCCTCTTCTGAGCTTCTGCCTTCAGATAAGCATAGTAGGGCAATGGAGAAAATTGGTAAAAAGGCTTATACTACTATTAGTTTAGCTTTTAGGGCCATCAGTTACCAGACCTGCATCACCCGATATTATCTGGCCTTTATTCCCTAGGCTTGGCAGGTTATTTCCAACCTCCCTGATTCTAAAGCAAAATCTTTTGCTCTATCTAGTTTGGGTTTTGCCTCATCACTATCCAGTGTAGCTATGATGCCGCTGATGCATCTTCCAGAGCTTCTGGCTTTGGATCTGTCATGAGGCATTATTCTTGGCTTCACCTGCAGTCTTTACTGGAAGATATTAAGGCCAAGTTGCTGGATGCTTGTTTGGATAGTAAACATCTGTTGAGGACTGGTATTGCTGCTATGTTTAAGTCTCTTCAGAGAAAGGGTAAAGGTTTGCAAGATCTGAAACGTATTTTTATGTTCTCTATTCCTAAGTTCCATAGTAACTATCCTGCTAGGTCTGCATTTGTTCACAAGCAGCCTCATCAGGCCACCAGTGGCAGGGTGGTAGGCAAGCTCCGAGTGCTAAGTCTTTTCAGGTTCCTGTGACTCAAAAGCCTCATTTATCTGATGAGTCTGCTTCTCTTTCACATTTAGCCCCTCCTACCCCTCACTAGGTTCTCTTGTCCTTTCATCTCTTCCTCTATCTTCCAAGCTGGTGCTATCACCTCAGATACTTGGGTTCTGTCATACATCAGAGTTTATTCATTAGGTTCATAGGTTCATACTAGGCGATCTGCCCTAGAGCATTTATAAGCCTAGCCAGTGTGTTTGGCTTTCGCCACCCATTTTAAATTAATTTTGCTATGCCCTTTTTCGAGGTTAGTATACTGTGCCTCTGTCTAACAGTAACACAGAAGTGATACCCGGGGTAAACCTACGATCTCCCATCCACTCATCAAGATTCCTCTTGAAGAGAGTCAATGAGGGACTCTGCCTAACCTGGACTGGGATTTTATTCCAGAGTGAAGGGAGCCTCTGGGTTATGAATCTGTCCCTCCAGCATGTCCTATTTATTTCAGTGCTGAGGTTCAAGTCTCTCGAGCACGTAGCTCAATGGGATTTGGATTTTCTAAGGTGCAGCATGTCCATTAATTCCGGGTTGGACATGGCTTTATACGTCAGGCACAGATCACCTCTGAGCAGGCGGTATGCCACTGAGTAGAGCTGGAGTTTCTTTAACCGGGCAGCATATGGCATCTGTTTGAGCCCTTTGATCCTCTTGGTGAGGTACTTTTAGGGTCTTTCCAGTTGCTGCAGGTGTCTGGCAAGGTACATCCCAAAAGGGGCATTGTACTCAATTATGGGCCTGATGAGGGATGAGTAAAGAGGCACGATGACCTTCCCTGATCTAGATGTGAATCTCTTCATGATTACGTGGGCTATATAAAATGTTTTTCTAACCACTTTGGCCATGTGGTTGTCAAATGAGAGATTGCTATCAACTTGGGTCCCCAGGTCCCTAATTACTTCTTTTGTACTTAATGGATTACCACCTATGTGGTAATTTGTGGGAACTTTGTTTTTGCCAAAGGGGATGACTATACACTTTTTGGCGTTTAGCTTGAGGCCATGGCTCTGGCACCAGTTGTCTGTTGCTATGATGCCCTTTTGGAGGATGCTTGTGTCGGCTGGAGAGTCTATTATGGCGCCCAGTTTGCAGTCATCTGTGAACTTGGTCAGCCACAGTCCTTCCGTGTTGGCCTGTACCTCCGAGAAATATATACCGAACAAGAGAGGTCCCAGGACTGAGCCTTGTGGGACGCCACTTGTAACTGGTTTGGAGTCTGACATGGCTCCAGCAATTCTAACCATGTGGGTTCTGTCCTTGAGCCAGTTTGCAACCCATCTAGTGACATAGGGGTTTATATTTAAGCTGGTGAGCTTATCTATAATGCCCGAGTGGGATATTTTATCGAAGGCTTTTGCGAAGTCCAGGTTGGCTGTGTGGACCACCTTCCCCTCGTCAATGGCCTTGGTGACTGTTTCAAAGAAATCAACCAGGTTTAAGAGGCAGGATCTGCCCTTAACAAAGCCGAACTGGGTAGGATCCAGTGTCTGTAGGTCCCGAATATCTTTATTTATGAGGTCCATGATGATCCTTTCCATAGCTTTGCAGACCAAGCTAGTCAGGCTTATGGGGCGATAGTCTCCAGGATCCGTTGAGGTACCACCTTTGTGGAGAGGGACCACTGTTGCTGTACGCCACTCTTTGGGTACATATCCTGTAGTAAGGCTGAGATTGAACAGTAGTTTTATGTTTGGGTTTAGCTCTTCTTGGAGTTCATGTAGGATGCAGCCCGGGACACCGTCTTGTCCCATTGATGCTGTGTTTTTTGCTTTGGAGAGGGTGGCTCTTACCTGAGCATCTGAGATGTCAAGGGGGCAGCACTCTGCTGGGATAGATATTTGAATTTTGGTGGGGGGGGGGAGTTTGCGCTGAACCTGTCAGCTAGGATGTTGGCAATGTCTGTGAGTTCAGTGTATTTTTTGTCATTTTGGACTAATTCTGAGCATATCTGGGAATTCCCACCCAGGTTCCTAACATAACTAAAGAAAGCCTTGTGATTATCCATAATGCCCTGTGCAATTTTTCTCTTGAAGCTGGCCTTAGACGATTTTATGAGTGCTCGTAGTTTTTTTGCTAATACTGATCAGAGATGCCTTCCCTTTTTGGGATTTTGCTCTATCATGTAGTAGCTTCCTCCTTCTATTGTATAGTTTGTTTATGGCTGGGGTCCACCAGACAGGACGTCTGCCTTTGGAGGATTGGGTCTTGGTTTTATTTGGGATTGCATGATCCATGCATTCCTGAAGGTGTTCATAGAATGCGTTTATAAAGGATTCTGCGGTCTGGGCCGTATTTTCCACAGGCCCGGGGGCTTTGAAGGATTCCACCTCAGTTTTGAGGAGTGTGAAATTTGCTTTAGAGAAGTTTTTCACTGTGGTTTTCTGGGCAGCGGGTGGGGTCGGGATGTAAATATCCAGTGAGATTAGTTTATGGTCTGATCTTACCAGTGAGAGATACACTTCTGGTCTGGAGCATAGAGTCCCCATGTTGGTGATGATCAGGTCCAGTATGTTTTCCCCTTTTGTGGGAGTGGTAACAAGTTGTTCCATAGCATTTGAGTTTATAAATTCTAGGAACCTTTGGGCTAGGGTGTTGGAGCTAGAGTAATGCTCCCAGTCTATGTTTGGGTAGTTGAAGTCGCCCAATATAATGGTATTTGGAGAGACCTTCATATTTTCCAGTGTTCTCAGGAAGGCCGAGTGGGTTTCCTGGGTTTGGGAGAATGGTCTGTAGCAGGCTGTAAACTGGAAGGTAGTTTTACCCACTGTTAGTTGCACATGGATAGTTGCTGATGCTTCATGCTGTGCCACCAACCTGGAAGTGTGGGTATCTTTGACAAATATTGATACTCCCCCTCCTTTTGTAGTTCGGTCCATGTTTTGGGGCCGAAAAGCATGGTATGAGGTATAACCTGGTAGTGCTGAGGTGCTCTCAGGAGCCTTGAACCAGGTTTCTGTTACTGCACAGATATCGATGTTCTCCCTGCTAAGGAGAGTTTCGAGTGCATGCATCTTGAGGTTTAGACTTTTGGTGTTGAGTAGCATTACTCTTAGTTTCTTATCCCTTGTGATACCTATGGAGGTGGGTTTGTCTTTTGAGCCTTGCCTAAAAAAGGCACTATGGGGGTAGCAAGAGCTTTTGCCAATATCCGAAAGCCCAGGGGTGACAGGTGCAAGCAGTCCCTAGCGAAGCATTGTGGCTTGTCGAGCATGTCATCCCAGGCTGACAGGCATTGGATCCCCTTTGAATGACACCAATACTTAAGCCAGTTGTTGAAATTGATCGTCTTGTCTTCATATTGTGGCATCATTCTTGGTGAGGGTAAGATGCTACTCAAGGTCAGGGTCATACCGGCCTGGGCTACATGCTCAAAGAGCTCCTCTATGTCTCTTTTCATGTAGTCCTGGGAGGTACATCTCAGGTCATTCACACTAGCATGGACAATGACTGAGTCATATTTGTACTTGCCTTGGAGTGACCTGAGTGCTTGTGTTATGTGGCGGATCCTAGCGCCCAACAGGCAGCTCACTGTAACCTTCTCCTTGTTCAGCCTGGTGAGCGGGACGTCAGTGTGCCTGACGATAGAGTCATCTATTACAAGTGTATCAGGTGTGTTGTTTAGCCTTAAAGGCTGTGACTGTTCGGCATACTGGCTTTGTGAGCTATGTGTTGCACGTGTTTTGTTTTGGGGTAGCGGTTGCTTGGGTGCTTGCTTTGGAGGTCTCTGCTGTTTAGGCAGATTTTTATTTAGAGCGTCTGAGTATGTTTTTGTGTGTTTGTGTTTGGTTTGCTGTCGTGGTAGGTCTATGTGAGACTGCAATTGTAGTGAGTGTGGTTTCCTTCTCCTCCTGACTGGTCACACCAGTACTGAGTTGAGAGAGCTTAGCCTCCAGTTTCGCTATATGGTTGCATCTCTCACATGTGTTGGAATTTGTTGGAAGGAATAGAGGGTTGTCTGTGTACATGAGGCAGTTGTAACATTGCCTTAAGATTCCTAGATTCACCAGCTGGACTGGAGAGGAGATTGACAACTGACCTTTGGACATGCTAGAATAGTATTGGGAATTCCTTTATAATTGAAAAAAATGGCCAGTGGGGAACAAGGTACTCAAGGAGAGTTTGTGAGGGTGTAGTGCTTTTAATTTTTTAGTGCAGACTTAGTGAGCAAGTGCCAAGTAACGTAAATGTAAAAATGACAACTTTCTTTCAAGTGAAACAAGGAAATGAGTACAGTAAGCAATGCAGATATCACTAGGGATCCACAGAAGTGCTGAAAAGTCGCGTTTTAGGTGGAATTAGCATTTCAGGGAAATAAGCAAACAAACAAGCATACAAACAAAGCTAGATTCAGCAGACCTGGATCTAGTCTATGCTACAGCAAACAAGGTGTACCAATTTCAGTAAGAAACAGTTCAAATATGCAGGCAACTATAAGCCTTTAACCAGAATTTCCCAGCTCAGAAGGGCAGAGTCCAGCCTCTCCTCCCACAAAAGTGCAGACCACGAATCTTCTTAATGTAAAATAACTGGCCTGAAGCCCAAGTGCTTAAACCAGAACTAATACACTTTTAGAATAACAGACACTGAGCCCTCAATCAGCATTTCCCAACTAAGAAGGATGTAAGCTACCTGTCCTGCCACCACAGTGCAGGCCACAAACCTTCCTAATGTAAAACAACTGGTCTGAAGCCCAAGTGCTTAATCCAAAAGACTTAGAATGATGGCTACACTTTAATCAAGTTACTACCAAGCAGTAATAAATACAATTGAATACTTTAAAGAATGCCTGGATTAGTGCTCAAGTTATACAAACAAAGCTAGATTCAGCAGGCCTGGATCTAGTCTATGCTACAGCAAACAAGGTGTACCAATTTCAGTAAGAAGCAGTTCAAATATCCAGGCACTATAAGCCTTTAACCAGAAATTCCCAGTTCAGAAGGGCAGAGTCCAGCCTCTCCTACCACAAGAGTGCAGACCACGAACCCTCTTAATGTAAAATAACTGGCCTGAAGCCCAAGTGCTTAAACCAGAACTAATACACTTTTAAAATAACAGATACTGAGCCCTCAATCAGCAGTTCCCAACTTAGAAGGGTGTAAGCTAACTGGCCTGCCACCACAGTGCAGGCCACAAACCTTCCTAATGTAAAACAACTGGTCTGAAGCTCAAGTGCTTAAACTAAAAGGCTTAGAATGAGTTACACCAAGCAGTAATAAATACAATTGAGTACTTTTAAGATGACGCAAAAGCAAAATAAAGTAGGAAGAAACACAAATACAGTAAAATATAATTTTTTTTTTTGTTTAAGTGGAAAGCGAAAGGAAAGAGAGAAAGGAGTAGCAGAAACTAAGCTGATTGGCCTTCTCAAATGTTCTCCCTGTACTGGGTAGAATGAGGTAATGACACTAGACTGGGAGGAAGGTCCCAGATCAAATTTACACTAGGGGCGGGCAACTGCAAAGCCACCAACTATAAAAACACTATACCAACAGGGAGGGAAACAAACTGCAGAAATGTTTCTCACAGCTGAAAAGCAGCAGTGAGCCTTTAAATGAAAGTTTTAAACAGCTAAAGGAGCCTCTAGAAAAAAGAATTAACTGCAACAAGTTATCAGAAACAAACTACCCAACAGATGCTTAATAAAAGTGGACAATTTCCAGTTAATACCTCACACACAGTGAAACTAGCTAGAAAAATAGACAGTACACAAAGTGATAGTGTTGGAGTCTCACCCTCCTTTTTCAGGGATTCCCCATCCTTCTCTGGAACAACATTTTCATTTCCCAGAGGTCCTTGGGTCCCTGGTAGAACAAGGAACTATTCTACCTGTCCATCTTTCACAAGTAGGAATGGGATTTAACTCCTTAATGTTCTGGTCCCTTGAAAGGAGGGCACTTGGGAAGCTATTCTGGAGCTCTTCTTGCTCAACACCTTTTTCATAGGCATAGGTTGGTACTAGGCTATCGGCCCTAGGGCCTATGCAAGCCTAGCCATAACAATTCAGGATTCCTTCTTTTTGGATGCTTATTCTTCAAACCCTGTTTCCTCTCTTATTACTCCAGGCTTTTCTGATGTCTTTGAATCTAAAGGATGCTTACCTTCATATTCCTATTCACCTTTTTTTCAGGAAGTTTTTACATTTCTGTTTATTCCTCTTATTTTCAGTTTTCTACTTTGCCCTTTGGCCTCTCTGCTGCCACAAGAGTATTCGTAAAATACCTAGCTCTTTTGCTTGCCTTTTGCAGGCGCCAAGGCATTCATATTTTTCCTTATTTAGATGTCCTGTTGTTTCATATGCCTTCTCCTAGTTGCCTATGGATGTGGAGTTCATCTCTCTCCTCCAAAGTCTGGAGTTCACTATCAGTTTTCAAAAGTCTATCCCGACTCCACAGACAAGACCATAGTGATGTATGTCAACAAGTGTGTGTGTGTGGGGGGGGGGGCACAAAGTTTTGTCTTCTCTGCAGGTTAGCTCTTCAGGCCTGGAATCTGGCGGTCAGTTATTGGTTAACTCTTCAGATAGTGTATATTCCCTCAGAGTGCCATCAAGTGGCAGGCGCCTTGAGCAGGTTCAAAACACAAACTCACAAATGGATGCTTCACAGAGATGTGTTTTTAGAAATAGTCCATTGGTGGGGTATTCCTCAGGTAGATCTTTTTGCCTCCCCTCTGAACAGGCAAGTCCCTCTTTTCTATTTCAGCATGCCATGCTTTCTGGCGTGGAACATGGATGCCCTTTCTTTTCCTTGGAAGAGGCTGTTTCTATATGCCTTCCTCCCATTCCCCTACTTCCAAGAGTCCTGCAGAAGATTCAGCTGGACTCGCCAAAAATCTTGATGCCCCCTTTTGGCCAAGGCAGTATTGGTTCCCCTTCTTAATGCATTTGGCCAGGGCCAACCATCACAAGTTAGCTCACCAGTTGGATCTCCTCACACAGGACAAGGGATCATTCATCCACCTTCACTTGTCCAATCTTCAACTAATACTATGGGAGAGAGGATTTTGATTCCTTTTAGACACCTCTTTTCTGAGGGTAAGCTCAGGGTTTTACAGGAGTCGAGAAAACCTGTAGCCAGAAAGGCTTATATTTCCAATTGGGGTATTTTCTGTATGGTTCTTTACTCATAACCAGGATCCTTTATCAGTGAGGTCCGTCTAGTTGTATCCTATTTGTGAGAGTTGCTCCAGTATGGCTTGGCCTTTTCTTCTGTAAAGGCCCATTTGTCAGCTGTTTTTGCCTATCTGCCCTTGAATCCTCTTTTGGCTTCATGCATTAAGATCAAACAGTTTCTTAAAGGTGTCCTGCATCTTAGGCCTCCAAGGAAGCCTGTGCATCATCCATAGGAGTTGCAACATTAATTTTGTTTTAGAAAAATTGACCCAGGCTCCTTTTGAGACTGCAGGTTCAGATTCTCTGCAACATTGTTCCTGGAAGACTGCCTTATTAATTGCTCTTACTGCTGATAGGAGGGATTCTGAGTTTCAGGCCATCCCTCTTTTTTTTTCATAGGACAGGGTGTCCCTTCATACTAATCATCCTTTTGCAACCAAGGTGATCATTGAGTTGTCTTTGAATTAGGCAGTTTCAACTACCTTCCCCTTTTTTTCCCTCCCCAGTGTGCTAGTGAGATGGTTTTACATAACTTGGATGTTCAAAGACAGCTTTGATACCATTTGGACAAAACTTAAGGCCATTCATAAATCTGACCAGCTTTTTGTTTCTTTTCATCCCAGGACATCGGGTTTGGTTGTTTCTAAGCAAACTGTCTCCTCCTGGATATCTAAAGTCATTTCTTTTTTTTTTTTTCATGGCGGATGTCTGTGTACTTCCATTAGAGCTCACTCCACATTGGCTGTTGCCTGTTCTGGTGTGTTCTTCAAGGGGTTAGACACCAATTCCATCCTTGAAGTGGATAGTTTATCATCAAGGAAAACATAAATTAGATATGCTTTCTAGGGCCAGAGCAGGATTTGCTCAAGCCATTTTGCATGGGCTTGTTGAGGGCTCTTCCCAGTCTTCCACCTCCCAATCCTTCTCTTGAGCTTTTTTACTCTCCTTACTGTGAAGAATACTGCTACAGTGATATGGAGGGACATAGCAGAGTTGTGATAACAGTAATGTTCTCCTCTTCACTGTTGCCATGTTCATTCCCTCCTTCCAACCCCATTTTTTATGTTGGATTTTGTTTTGGTTTCCCTCTTGGCTGAGGGTCTGTCTTTTCCATCTGCATTTTCTCCAATTTGTATAGCCTTTCTTGTCCTATGGAGACTGTTCTCTACTGGGGCAGTTCAGTTCTGGGTAACTGCATCTTGACATCACCTTTATGCCCCACATCCTGAACAGGGAGCATACATGTAACCTATGGCACATACAAGATCTAAAGGCTTTGGTGTACTGTTCAGGCATTGGCCTATCCTTGGCAGGAGATCCTTACTGTGAAGAATACTGTAACAGTAAAGAGAAAAACATCTACTGTTCTAAAATAAACAAAAATGCACCCACGGGGCTGTAAAAAACACATTAAGCACTTTTGTCTCACACAGGAGACTTTATCAGAATACAGAACTGTTTTTCTGGTACATTTAAGTAGTACAAAATATTATTTGGATAATCGTGGAACCAATCAAGTCCCTTGGAAAACATCACATAATAAAATCACTGTCCTGCTGTTATAAAATTATAAATACCATTTACATGAACAGCCTTAAAGGAGAAAGCTGATAGGTTATAAGAGTTTCCACCATAAAATATGGTTGGGCTTATATTTTAGATGCATTACACAAGTCCTTAAAAATAATGGATCACATTTTTTTTAAAACTAATAAAGTTTGAATATAAATGGAGAGCTGTTCAGTGCTTAATGTGTGTCTTATTAAAAAGGAAGAGTCATTTTTACAGCCTCGTGGATGCGTTTTTGTTTTTATTGGTTAGGTTTTATTATGTACTGCACCCTTGTTTCTGTGAAGTTTTTATCTACTGTTATAAGATTTTACATTACTGTACTATGCATAGTTATGGAGAGTACATAACTTTGTATCTGTGTTGTCTGTTTTCATCCCTCCTCAGCCACCCACCCCCAACCCCCTTCCTTCTTGAAAAATGTTTATTCCCTGGTCTTCTAATTTGATCTGAGATGTGTCATATTGCATGGCTGTTGATGACTTCCAGTTCTCTCTTCCTCCTTGTTCCTTCTATGCAGTCTGACTGGGATTTTATTGGTGGTTATAGTGTATTATTACTCACCATTGCACTATAGACAGTGATGTTGACTGACTGGAGGGCAAACTCGTTCTGATGTAACTCTAGGTGAACAGGAGTATAACAGGTAAGGGGAGGAGCTGAAGCTGTGGAGCCAAGTCTTTAGAAGTAACCAAAGTGAGATCTGAGGTCAGATGTGAGACCCATCAGTTGAGGAAGGACAAAAACAAGACAACACAGATGAATCATTATGGTGAGTGTATAGCTTTTGTATTTAAACAACTGGCTGCTTTTCTGGTGTCACTATAAGGGAATTTAATACCTGTAACCTTGTGAGGACATGGTTAACAGACCCCATTGCTTTGCCAAGGATAGTCTGCACCTCTCCATTTGTAGGCTTTCAAATACTAGCTAAAACTTTATCCACCCCCATAGTACATTTTTTTAGGCAGTGCCAAATTGACAAACTTTCCGACATAGCAAAATCAACTCAACAGAACTTCAGGGTGTTACTACTCAGTGATAGAAGCCTAAAAAAGTACACTCCCTCACACTTAACAATATAGATATCTGTGCAGTTGCTTTGACATGGTTTAAAGTGGCAGAGAGTACCCTAGCAGTGGAAGGTGTCAGTGCCTTCCACACATTTTATTCCAGTGGCTGCAGAGACAAGGACTAAAGGAGGAGGTGTCTAAATGTACATCAATAACAAGCATATACCTCTAGGGTAATCAAAAAAGACATGCTGGAGTTCATCCATTTGCAGATCAAAGTAAAATCCTGTACCATATCATAGCCAGCCATAGATCACCCACTGTGTTTTAAGAAGCTTACAATGCATACTTAGGTTGGATGGTCTCCAGTAGGTGCAACACCCTACTCATGGGAGACTTTTAATTACCCCTCTATAAACTGTGAGATTTATGGACTTCGTAAGTACAAATGCCCTTGACCAAATAGTGAATATACCTACTACAAGCTCCAATATACTGGATCACACACTTACAAATATAGGAGTATGCTGCACCCCCCACCCACCCCAAAAAAAAAAAAAAAAAAAAAAAACTCATCCTCCTTGGTAAGGTCCAACCATAAAGCTGTCTAAATCAAAATCAACTCCATAATCCCATTAAAACCAGTAATAGGAACTTTTCCAGTTCAACTTATCTTTTAAGTGATGGGTTGTCAAACTTCAGTGCCCCTCCAAAGCCAGAGAACACAGTAGCCTATTCTGAATTGCTCTCAGAAACTCTGTATATCCATGTCAATGGCTGCATAGACTGTCCTGGTAGTATCCCAAATTAAACAGGAAATACAACAAAAGGAAACAAAATATGGCAAAAAGCAGGAAGAGTAGGAAGGGTAATTCCCATAAAGATAAACTCTCACATCCAGGTAAATAGACAACTAAGAGGGATAATTAGATCAAGCAAAGCCAACTTTGAAGTTAAGGTAGCCTCCCAGGTGAAAGATAACTAGAAGGCCTTCCTTTAACAAAGCTGAACTGTGAGGGGTCCAGCCAGCATTTGCAGGTTACATATGTCCTCCATTTACATGTCCATGATGATTCTTTTCATGGCCTTACATATGAGGCTGGGAAAAGACCTATGGGCCTGTAGTTACCTGGATCACTGGTTGGACCTCCTTTGTTTGGAGGAATGGCAGTAGCTATCTTCCATTCCTTGGACACAAAGCTTTGACTGAAGGCCAGACTGTGGAACAGAGAGGTCATGTTTCATGCTATTTGCTAAACATCCTGGGATGTTATTGGGGCCCAGCAATGTAGTGCTTTTGGCCCTGGAAAGTGCATTGATGACCTTCTCCCTACTAATGGTTGGGGAGATTGTGTTATTTCCTTTGGACTAACGAAGGGGAGTGGGGGGGGTAGATGACTGCGCTGAACCAACGAAGGGGAGTGTGGGGGGGTAGATGACTGCGCTGAACCAATCAGCCAAAAGGTTGGCAGTGGCCTCTGGTATAGTGTGGGTAATGCCATTTACAATAAGTTCTGTGTATTTTTCCTGAGATTACAGACAGCTGTAGAAAGCTTTGTGGTTGTCCTTTGCCCGAGAAGCCATTTTTTTCTTCAAATTTAGCCTTTGAAGTATTAACCCTCATAGCTGCCTGTTTAGATCGGTCTGGGGGGCTTTTTTAGTATGTATGGCTTTGTTCCTCCTGTGCTTGACCAATATTTTTTTCTTTTGTTGTATAACCAATTGATATTGTGATTCCACAAGAGTGCCTTGTCTTTTGAGTTTCTCATTCTTAGTATGAGTAGGCACAGCTTGCTCTATACAGCTATCAGTATAGTCTCATGGGAGATTAGTAGATGAATGGCCCCTGGGCCCCTTCAAGCCTACCCAAGTTCAACTTGTTTTCCCAAGGGTGTCTGGTTCAAGCAGGCACTCAAATCAGCACCTATTGCCCATGTCCAAGAGGGACACAAGTGGAACCCCTGGAGTGAATTTCTGGTTACCCATCCAGTCATCCAAATTATGCTTAAATAGGTCCGAGGGGCTTTGTTTAACTTGAAAAGCTTGTTCCAATGTTGGGGCAACCTCTGTGAGGCAAATCTCTCTCTCCAGTAAGTTTAGTTGATGTCACTTACCAGGTTAAGGTCCTTGGAGCGAGTGACCCATGTGTCATTTCACTTGTGAATGTGCAGTATTTCGATTAAAGCTGGGTCAGAGATTGCTCTGTGTGCAAGGCACAGGTTGCCTCTGAGCAATCTGTATGATGCATTATTTCAGTCTGCCTGCATAAAACAGATCTTGAAGACCCTGAATTTTCTTTGTAAGCAACCTTTGTGGTCTCTCCAATTCCTGCAGGTGTTTGGAAAGGAACATACCAAAGGGAGCATTGTACTTTGTTATTGGCCTGATGGAAGAGTACATGGGGGTTCATAGGTTCATACTAGGCTATCTGCCGAAGTTTAAGTTATAACCTCTTTTTTTCTGGAGGCAATGCCCTTACTTGTAAGATGAGCAACATAAAGTGCCCTTCTTACCACTGTGGAAACATGGTGATTGAAGTGAAGATTGCTGGCAACCTGTGTGCCGAGATCTCTCACCACTGACTGTTTGCTTAGGGTATTGTTATTGACGTGATAGTTTGCAGGAACATCACCCTTCCCGAAGGGGATGACTCATTTTGGTTTTGCATTAATTTTAAGACCAAGACTTTGGCACCAGGCATTAGTCTGCATAAGACCTTCTTGCAGGATGATGACATCACTAGGTGTTTCAGTGATGGCTCCCAGTTTGCAGTCATCAGCAAACTGTCAGCCACAGTCCTTTAGTTTTAGCCTGTACTTTGGAGAAGTAGATTCTGAACACTAGGGGTCCCAGAACAAATCCTGTGGAACACTACTAGTTATGGGTCTGCCAGAGGAGGTGGAGTCCCCAATTTTGACAGTATGAATTCTACCAGTGAGCTAGTTTGCAACCCACCTGACAATGTATGGGTTGATACCCAGCTGGGTGAGTTCATTAATGATGCCTGAGGGGGGATTGTGTCAAAGGCCTTGGCTAAGTCTAGGTAGGCCATATGCCCAGATTTCCCCTCGTTTAGGGCTTTCGTGACTTGTCTCTAAGAAGTCCACCAAGTTTAACAGACATGATCTCCCCTTGACAAAGCCAAAGTGGGTGGGGTCTAGTGTTTGGATAGTTCCTATATCTTTTTTAATAAGGTTCATGATGATTCGTTACATGGCCTTGCAGATAAGGCTGGTTAGGTCTATAGTTCCTGGGATCTGTGGATGGCACTCCCTTTGTGCTAAGGGATGATGGTGGTAGTTTTCCATTCTGCTGGGACAAAGCCAGTGCTTAGGCTGTGATTGAAAAGCATGCCCAATGATGATGCTAATTCCTGTTTTAACCCCTGTAGAACACAGCCCAGGATGTTTTTCTGGTCTGATAGAGGCTGTGTTTTTGGCCTTGGAGAGGGTGTTTAAGACTTGCTCCTCGTATATACTAGGTGGGGAACAGGTGTTAGGGATGCTTTGGGGTATATGTGGCAGGGACAGGGAAGTGATTTTTTTACCCAACCTGTCAGCCAGCAGGTTTGCTATATCCACAGGTTCTGTATATGTAGTACCATTAACTATGAGCTCAATGCAAATCTGGGCCTTATCTTTGAGGTTACGGTTGTAACTAAAGAACACCTTGTGGTTATCCTTAGTTAGGGAAGCTAATTTGGATTTGTAGTTAGCTTTGGAAGACGTCACTAGGAGTCTGATTTGCTTATTTAAGTTGATTAGGGAGTGTTTCCAGTTTTGAGACCATTCCTTCCTATATTGTATAGCTTATTAATGGCAGTTGTCCACCAAGGCAGGTTTGTTTTTCCTTAGATCGTGCTTTGGTTCTATCAGGTATGGGAGAGTCAATACAATTGTACAGGTGCCCCTATAAAACATTGGTGTATAATTCAGCATAGGTGTCTATTCTGTCAGTGGGGCGAGGTGCTATGAAGCTATTTATGCTGTCACAGGTCTTGGAGAAGTTTTTTAGTCTAGTTGTTGCTAAGGGGAAGTCTTGTGTTGTACTTCTAGTGAGACTAGTGAGAATGATTTTTGATCATATCTCACCAGGGATGGCCAAACACTCGGGGTGGTGAAGCAGTTCCCCATGTTGGTGAGCACCAGATCCAAGATGATTGAGCCCCTTGTGGTGTGTCAACGAGCTGGTCCAGATCATTGGAGTTGGTCCAGGAACCTTTGGGCAAGTGAGCTAGAACACAATTTATCCAATCAATGGATGGGTAATTAGTTACCCAAAACCAAGGTGTTTGGTTGTATCTTAATTCATTCAAGTAGATCCAAGTAGGCTGAGTGGATGTCCTGACTCATGGGGGGGGTCCTGTAGAGGTCAATGACCTGAAGAGAGGGGTCTTACTACAGTCAATTGCACCTGAAGTAATTCAAGGAACCGTGCTGTTTAACCAGTCTAGAGGTGTATTTATCTTTAATGAATACCGATACACCACCTCCTTTAGTTCTCACACCTTCAGTTTGTGGTCCATGTGTGTGGAAGGAAATGTAACCTGGTATAGCTGGGGTGCTTTCCACAGCCTTAAACCAGGTCTCAGTGACTGCACAAATGTCAGTATCTTCCAAACTGAGGACTGCTTCCAGTTAGTGTAGTTTCTGATTTAGACTCCTAGAGTTTAGCAGCATAACCTTGATGGCTGTACAAAGATCTTGCAAATAATTAAGCATATGCTGTGATGTTTACTGGGTTTGGGGGTGCTTGGAATTTAGGCAAGGTGTTGTTTAGCAGATAGAGGTTAGCTTTGGAATAGTTCCTAAAGGTTTTCGGTTTTGCTGGACCCTGGATTTAATTTTTATTTCAAGTAATACTGCCTTAAGGTCAGATCTGAAGAGCAAAGACATTACATTGGGAGAGGAACACTGGCCCCCCTCCCCCATGTTCGTGAGTAGAAGGTCAAGGATGTTTGTATCCCTGGTAGAGGAGAATGGACCAACTGTTTCAGGATGCTAGTTTTGACACTTTAGGAGTTGTTGGGCTTGTGTATTAGAAATGATGTAGGATTCCCAATCTATAGAGGGGGGTAGTTGAGATCCCCCATGAATATCATATCTGGTTGAATGGTGAGAGACTTTTGTACACTGAGAAAGGTAGTATGGGTTTCCTAGGATGTGGAGGGGGATCAATAGGTTACAAGGAGATATGGTACAAGACCTTGTTTATGGTGAGTTGCACATGTATGAGTTCCAGTGGGTCATACACTTTAGTCTGGATGTGAGGTTGGTTTTAATATAGACTGAGACTCCCCCACCTTTAGTTCCCTCCTGCACAATAGCTGGCTTAAAGATGTGAAAGGCATTATAACCTTGCATTGCCGGGGGTACTGTCTGTAACTTTACGCCATGTCTCTGTTGCTGCACAGATGTCTACACTGTCCTGGGGGGAGGAATGGAGTTTCTTGTTAAGACTTCCAGCAGTGAGCATTACCACCTCCAGATATGCCTTCATATGTGTAGTTAAGTTGGGAGGTTTATCAGGTTGTATTTCCTAAAAAAGGCACTGTGGGGTGGAAAAGGTTTTTGCCAATATCCAAAAGCCTTGAGGGGGATAAGTGCAGACTATCCCGGGCAAAGCAACATGGTTGGTCAACCACGTTCTCCCAGGCCATCAAATATTGTACCCCCCTTGGAGTGACACCAGAAACTAAGCCGATTGTTAGTGAATCATTTTCTGTTGGTGACATAGCATCATCCTTGGAGAAGGTAGTATGCTGCTCAGTGCTGGGGTCATACCTGCCTGTGAGACACGGTGAGCTTCATGTTTTGCTTGATATAGTCAAGGGAGGTATGCCTTAGGTTATTAACACCCATGGACTGTGACAGTCATGCTGGTACTCTTGACTCTTCCCCAGAATCCAGTACCACATCATCAATGGCAGAGTCATCAGACTCCCGAAGACTTTTAAAAGGAAGGAGAAGAAGCAACAGGGGAAGGCATTGATAAATCTGTGGGGGGGGGGGATTGGATTCAAGGCTATAAAGACCTGCATAATGTATCCCTGCCACTCTTTAAGGGGATCTCGGACCATGGGAGCCACAAGACTCGTTTCTTTTCTTTTTAAACAAACATCTTTGTCTCAGTCATAATTCAGTAATCATACGTTTATATAAATTAAAAACAATATTGACATATTTTCAGTTGCAAATATTATGCATCACTTATCTATATGGTAATTGACAGTGAAATATTACATAGCTCATTCAGTTCCTGTCTTATCTTAATGTTCCTCCTCAAAAATCTTATTCTGCATGTATTATAATTCCCATTTTTTCTGTGTAATTTGCTCCTACCCATTTGTAAAGATCCCACTTCCAGTTCTTTTTATATCTGTTACTGTATTCAGTACTTCTAACACAATTGGTTTAGACTTAGATTTCCATTTTGTAGTAATTGCTTGTTTGACAGCCACCAGATTTAAAGTCAGCAAGGCTTTACTATGCCTAGGCAATTCATTTTCAGTATCACAGCTCAAAAAAAAAAATTGTTAATTACACCAGTTTGCTCACCCAGTATTTCTGTCAGAGTAGTCTGCAGGGAATTTTTAAAGTCTGCCAACTCATTACACTCCCAAAATATATGTTCCCAATAACCTTTTTCTTCCCCATCACACCTCTAACATCTGCAGTCTACTTGAGGAAAAATTCATCTGCTTGAGGTATAAAAATATCAATGCAAACTTCCAATCAAGATCCTAAATCCTCTGCACTTTGTTACATATTCAGGAGCCATACTTGTGTCTTATTGTTTTTGTGAATTTCTTATCCAATCTCTCTTCCCAATCCTTTCTAACCTCCTCTGTTTGATTCCTATAGTTTCCGTGCAATATTTTGTATACACTACTAATTAATCTTGAAAAGACCCTGAATGAAACCCTGCCACTGGAGCATTTCTCCCTGGGCCTCCGCTGAAAACTGGCTTTGTTCCATGTCAGACTTTCCAGGTTAACAGATGTTAAATAAATAAATAAAAATAAATTATCCTCTTAACAGAAGCTTTTGTTCTAGATTCTACTAAAACAAAATTCTACCAGACCTGGTCTTTCATTTAGGATCCCCCTGTTTCTTTTTGTCTATACTCTGATATTAATTCTTGATAAGGAAGGCAATCTCTAGCCTGCAGTCCCAATGAACTGTTGCCCTCCTCCCATTCTGTTACCTTTCCCTCTCTAGTTATTTGCTACTACCACCTTGGTTCCTTTGCCAATTTTCTTCAGTAAATTCCATCCCCATTGCCTATTCTCTGTACCCCTAATTGCAGTAATCCCTATCATCAGAACCTCCTTCGTTCCCATTTTTGGCATAGTTCTTAGAATACTGTTTACTACTTTATGAATATGGTTATTGTTCTCCTTAAGGATCTGCATCCAAAATCCCAGCCTCTCCTTGTTTCTTGAGCTTCCCCCTATTTCATCATCATCCCTTTCCACTTTGAATTGCAGCTTTTTACTTGTGCTGTGTATAGGAGCTTTAGCTTTGTAGTTCTGAAATAACCTCTTCAGATCAGGTTAATCTAAAACCCCCTTTGTTCTATTGGAAGGATCACCTTAACCTCACTTGATTTTATTTGGAAAGTGAATAGGGATATAAATCTTTCAACTCTTTATTAATTGCTAAACAGAACTTCTCCCCTGGTTCTGATTTCTAAGTTTTTGTATTATCGTTTGTTTAGTCTCTTCCCCACATATCCTTAGCTGCCATAACAGATTTTTTTTTTTAAATCCATACTACTAAGTACTTCATTTTATCATGCCCTGTAAATAATGAGTCGTGCTGAACCAATTTGTGTGTAGTTATGTAGTTTATAACTATTGCCTTTGTTTTACCTTCACTAAGTTTGTATCCCAGAAAGACTTGAAACTGTCTCAGAATGTTCCACAATGAAATGTCCTTTTCTGGTTTTATCAGTATAAAATATCATCTGCAAGTAAAGCCAACTTTTTTTGATTAATATACCAATTATATCCTTGAATTTCTGAGTCTCTTATTTTCTTTACCAGTGGTTATAAATATAAGACATATAACAAAGGGGAAAGAGGACTCCCCTACCTGGTTCCTCTGCACAAATAAAACTTATCAGAGGAACCCCATTATACTTTTTACCTCCGATCCTGCATACATCCTCCTAATGAACCTTATAGTTTTACCAGGGAATGCAAATGGTTCCATTTCTCTACTCATAAAATCCCAGCTTTTTCTGTTTAATGCTTTCTTTGCATCAAGATCCAACAACAACAGTGCTATTTTCTTACATTTTGCTTTCCCTGGATCAGCATTGTTTTATTAATATCAGATCTTTGCTTACCCTCTACAAAGCTACATTGATCCATATCTATCAATGTTGGCATTACCTTTGCCATTCTTTTAGCCATCGTAGACATAAACACTTTATAATCATGGTTTAGAATCAAAATGGGCCTTTATAAAGCTAGATTCAATGGGTCTTTAGTGTCTTTAGGTATTACAGCCACCACCACTTTCTTCCAGGATGTTGGTGCTTCTTTTCCTTTTAAAATACTGTTAAAAACTTACAGACCTTTATCACTTCACAGTTTCTTTTCTTGAGAAGAACCTCTGCCCTAACAAGCATGGGGGGTGGTCAAAATTCTGCCTAACTTCAATAAGGGAACTAGGGACTTCTATCCTAGAAAGTATCTGGAGAATTCCCTTAGGCCCTTCCGATATAATCATCCAAAGCTCTCCTCGTTTGAAGCAGACATAGGCTTAGCCTCAGTGGACGTGCAGGTAGCCAATTTTTTATCAGCCTCCAATTGGGTCATAGAGGGATTAGCATCAGAACCAGATGGTCCTCAGGTTCTTCATCTGACCTGACAGAGATGTCCAGTAGAGTCTGTAAATGCATGATCTGAAGTAGTTAACTTCATTTTATCTGCAACTTGTGGGTATACAGATCTGTATCGGATCCGAGCCAGCAACTATTTTTCTAGCATCTGCTCCAAGCTCTGAGCTCCTCCCCTTACCCATAATGCCCTCCCATCTCCTATCTTCCCTCAGATCTCGTTTGCCCCACCAGTAGTGTACATCGTGGTCTCCTTTGCTCTGAGCTCAGGGATAGTAAGTGGTATTTATTCTGGTATCTAGGTGTGCTTGAGTGAATGTTTTCCCCTTCCTCCCCTTGTTTAGTGTCTCGCTTGGTCGTAGGTGTTTAAAAAAAAAAAAAAAAAAGTTTTGTAAAGAGTAGTAGTTAGGTCTGCCCTTCCCCTATCTGTGTGTGTGTGTGGTTTTTTGAATAGGTAGTGTTTGTACCTTTGGGTGCAGGACTATGGCTGATCAGCTGAAGCCTGTCTTCAAAAAATGTACAGAGTGTGGCCATAAGCTCTCCCTGGCTGATGGTCACACTCTGTGTGTAATGTGCTTGAGGAAAGGGAGAAGGACAGACATCGTAAGAGATCCCTAGACAGGGAGCTCTTTCTCAGTCCCCTTTCTAAGACCATGAGGCCTGTTTCTCCATGGCTCTGGTCTCCGCATTTTTCACCAGAGCCGTTGGAACATTTGGACCCGAGGCCTTCCTCCCCATTGTGCAGACCAGCCAGATACGAGTCGGTGGCCTCTTCGAGGTCGACTCAGAGCCTGTCGGACATGGACAGGATGATGTGGAGATTTATTCAGACCCAAATTCAGATGGGAGTCTTGCCAGGCCCTCCTCCCTCTGGAGGGGGGGGGGCCTCCATGCCTCTTTTCCACCCTATCTCTCCTTCCCCAATCCGTGCTTTGGCTTTGGGCTCTTGGATCCGAGGTTTTTCTGAGCTGGTAGCTCGGCGCCTACGGTTCTTCCAATGTCGATCCTGGCTGTTACTTGAGTTCCTCGGATCCGACTTGTTCAGATCCGAGTGACTCTCTGAGCCGTGGACAGGGAGTCAGACCCAGGGGAATGGATTATTTAGCTCTGACCTTTTCGGATCTGATCCGTTCCCTCAGGCTACCCTGGCTTCGGCTCCGGTCCCCGCTTCGGATCCGGGGAGGGCTTCTCCCTCAGCCTTCGAAGTGGTGGAGAGTGTTCTCTCCCAGGGATTGAGACCCCAGCTCATCCCCTCTGATACCACCCAGGCCCTCCTGGATTTGGTGATGACTCCTTCATCCTGTCTCTGAGACAGCCCATGCCAGAGGATCCCCAGGTTAATTTCCCTAAGAAAACCCCTGTGGCTCATGAATCCCCTTCTGAAAGTCCCACTGAAGAGGGTCACCATAAGCGCAAGTGCAAAAGGAGGCACTTGGACTCCCCCGAGTTGACTTAGAGGAAGGAGAAGGTTCCCCCAGGTCACCTCCCGAAGACATCTCCTTCGGAGAAATTATGGAGATCCTCCACCAGAGGGGAGGTTGGTCAGCTAAAAAAAACCTTCTGGGGATGAGTCAGTGTTCCTGGAGGCCAATCTACTTCCTGGGTGTCCCCACCAATGAACCCCTTGGTGGACCTCATCACCATGAGGGCATGGAAGGAGCCTGACACCATACAGCCCATCCCCAAATGCCCTGACAAGGTTTTATCTCCCCCTTCTGACAGACAACCTTGGTCAAAAGGAGCCCCAGTTGATGCTATGTTGGTTGCAGTGGCCACAAGCAAGGAACTAGCACAGGAGAGTTCCTCAGTCCACCCTCCAGACAAGGAGTCCAGGTCAGTGGATAGGTTTGGGAAGTGTGTCTACTCCTCAGTGACCTTTTCTATCCATGCGCTGAATTATTTGGCACATGTGATTCGGCTTTAACAAGACCTTGCTTCAGAATTTGCTGAGTTGCCCGCAGAGTCTTTATCACCGCAGGACAGACTGTTGTTCTCGGTGAAAATGTCTACTCTGAAGTCAGTCTCAAACATGTCAATGCGACTCCTTTCCCATGCCATGGAAGGAGCAGCTAGGTCAACTGGGACAGGCATAGCCATGAGGCATCATGCCTGGCTCAGGTTGTGTCAGTTTGCAGACTCTTTCAAGGCATCATTTATCAATGCTCCCTACAACGGTTCTTCCTTTTTTGGGAAGACAGTACATGACACACTTGTCCAGAGCAAAAAGGACAGGAAGACCTTGTCTGCCGTTGAAGTCCGCTTCTCTAACCCTCAGCAGTCCTTCTCAAGGAATCAAAGAGAGCAGAAGATGTGGTTCTGAAAATCTCAGTTTTCCTGGGATTCTCAGGGCAACTATTCCCCTAGAGGCAGAGGGGGACAGGATCAATGCCAACCCAGAGGTAGAGGGGGTCCCAGGAATTTTGGGTCTAGGGAACCCTTTTCTGATAGACCCAGTCAGCAGCCCTGAGGGATTGCCCGACTGTCCTACTATGGAGGCAGTCGGGGGATGATTGTCCTTGCACCCAGCGGCATGGGAGTCCATTACGACAGATCGCTGGGTTTTACAGATAATATCCAGAGATTACTCTATCTCATTTGTTGCCCCTCCAAACATTACAAAACACCTCTTGGATGTTCCACCCACTCACAGGGAGGCCGCAGCTCTAGAGGTTTCAAAGCTGCTTCTCAAACGAGCCATCGAACAGGTCCCCCCTGATCAGTCTGGATGAGGCTTCTACTCAAGGTTCTTTTTGCTGCCAAAAAAGACGGACCTCAGGCCCATTCTAGACCTGTCAACATTAAACCTGTTGGTAGCCAAACAGAAATTCCAGATGGTCACCCTACAGTCCATTATACCTTATCTCCAAGAGTATGACTGGATGTGCTCGTTAGGCCTCCAGGATGCTTACTACCACATCAAAATACACAGAAGCTCCAAGAGGTTTCTGCACTTCCGGCTGGAAGCCAGTCATTTTCAGTTCAGAGCCCTACCCTTTGGTCTCACCACAGCCCCCAGGGTGTTCCCCAAGGTAATGGCAGTTGTAGCGGCTCACCTGAGGCTTCAGGGTATTCAGGTGTTTCCATACCTGGATAACTGGCTCTTCACTGCACCCAACAAGCATCACTTGTGTCTGGGCCGAGATTATTTCATTCAGTTGGCAGATCAACTGGGAATTACAGTCAGTGTTCACAAATCCCATTTGCAACCAGTACAAGTTCTAGACTTCATTGGGGCATGGCTAGACACTTTGCAGATGAAGGTATTCTTAACTCCAAACAGGATCCTACACCTCAGGTGCCACATAGCTCAGATAGCAAACTCCAAGTCTCCAAAGGTGAGCGAGGTTCTCCGGGCTCTGGGCTCCATGGCTGCCACCATATCGATTATCCTTTGTGTGCGCCTTCACATGCGGGTTCTTCAATGGACTCTGGCTGTTCAATGGTCTTGGCTAGACCATCCCATGGAATTTATGATCAAGGTCAGTCATGTCTGCAGGACGTCTCTTCTTTGTTGGTTAAGTTCACCGGAGATATCAAAAGGATGTCCCTTTGCGTCATCTCCAGTCCAAGCCACAGTGACCATGGAAGCCTCCCAACTCGAGTGGGGGGGACACTGTTTGGGAAGGACAGTCCAAGGCACATGGTCCCAGTCAGAGACCAAGTTGCACATAAATGTTCTAGAGATGAGGTCAGTGCTTTTAGCCTTGGAAGCATTTCACACAGTCCTCCCTCTTGGATTGATTGCAATTCAGTCAAACATGTCGGTTGTCTGGTATATCAACAAGCAGGGGGGAACCAGATCCTACCCCCTATGTCACGAGGCCATGAGAGTGTGGGAATGGGGGATTTCCACCGGTCAGTTTCTGATAGCAATGCACATCCCGGGGTGCTCCAACATTTTAGCAGACAGATTGAGTCGGGCCATTCTGATGCCGTACGAGTGGTCTCTGAAACAGTCAGTACCGGAGGAGATCTTCCTTGCACGGGGTCAGCCTTGCTGCGATCTCTTCGCATCTCCTACCAATGCAAAGTGCAGTGAGTTCTTTGCTCGGATTCCTTCACCAGGGAAAGTCCCCAGAGACACTGTAGTCCATGCTTGGTCCCCCCGGGCTTCTGTATGCTTATCCACCATCGCCATTCATTCTGAAGTTTCTTCAGAAAGCTTGCCGACTATCGTGCAAAGTGATCCTCATTGTCCCATTCTGGCCTCATCAGGTTAGGTTTACAATTCCTTTGGTCTCCTCTCTTAGCTCGCTTGTGGGTTCTGGATCCCTGCCCATATCTAATCTCCCATCCATCAGGGGCATGTCCACCCGATCTGGGCAGCCTCAAGCCGACAGCCTGGTTGCTCCAGTTCCATTAATCTCCAGGACTCCCGGTCTTTCATCCTCGGTAAAATCCATTCTGGTGGCTTCTCTTAAAGTCTCCACTAGGAAACTTTATTGCAGTAAATGGAAGCGCTTTTCCGTTTGGGCCTCACAGAGAAAAATAGATCCCTTTACAGCCCTTGTTCCAGTGGTGTTGGACTTCCTGTCTGGTATCTTTCAGCAAGGAGTTAGTTCCTCCACAGTGAAAGTACAGTTGGCAGCCAGTTTTCACGTTGGTGAAGACAACTTGGCCTTAGCCTCCTCTAGGCTGTGTAAGGCTTTTCTTAAAGGTGCTTTTCTGTTACGGCCACCTGTCAAGGATTCAGTGCCTCCTTGGGATCTTACAGGCATTGGTGGCTCCTCCTTTCGAACCTGCAGCTTTGGATGACTTGAAATGTTTGTCCTGGAAGACCACTTTCCTAGACGCTATTACATCTGCTAGGAGGGTTTCTGAGCTTCAAGCTCTGTCTGCCATGCCTCTGTATTTGGTCTTCTATAAGGATAGGGTCTCCCTCCGTACTAACCCTTCCTTCTTACCTAAAGTGGCATCTGAAGCAAACATAAACCAGTCCATTAATCTGCCCGTTTTCTTTCTTAACTTCCAAAATAAGGGTGAATACAAACTCCATTTGTTAGATGCTCATAGACAGCTTCATTTTTATCTTCATAGAATGAATTCTTTCTACAAGACTGACCAATTGTTTGTTTTCCTTTTCCAAAGCATTTATGGGAAAAGCTATTTGTAAAGTTTCTTTGGCCAGATGGATCACTCTTTGTATTTCACATGCCTACAAAGCAAAAGGTTTATCTCCTCCTGGTATTGTTAAGGTTCACTCTACCAGGTCCATGGTGACTTCTGCTGCCTTTTGGTCTAGGGTGCCTTTGGAAGATACTTGTGCAGCAGTGGCCTGGGCCATTTCCTATTACAAATTAGATCTGATTTTGAGGGGTAGAGCATCCTTTGGCTCTGCGGTGCTCAGGAATATCTTTCCATAAGGGCCTCCCAGCATAGGAGTAGCTGGGGACTCTGTCCCACAGGTTGCAGATAAAATGAAGTTAACTACTTCAGATAAAGAAGTTATGTACTCACCATAACATTCCATCTGAGTAGTTCTACTTCATTTTTCTGCAACATTCCCTCCCTCCGTCCCCCAGACCTTGTCCTGCCTTTTCAGGATTGGTTTATTGGGTTGAGTTGCTTATGTTTTAGTTGCAGCAAACTCGATCTGAGGGAAGATAGGAGATGGTAGGGCATTATGGGTAAGTGGAGGAGCTCGGAGCAGATGCTAGAAAAAAAGTTGCTTGCTCGGATCCGATACAGATCCATATACCCACAGGTTGCAGAAAAATTAAGTATAACTACTCAGATGGAACGTTATGGTGAGTGCATAACTTCTTTTTTTTATATTTAATAAAACAGTGTAAGAAACTTCTTTGTGTGGAAGATTTTCAGTCCATATATTTCTAGTTAATCACTATATTAATCAGATCAGTCAATAGTAGTAGAAGTAGCAAACTTAAACTAGTCTTAATTCAAAACAAAACAAAAAATAATAGAAAATATATAATTGTACAGCATTACTAAGTATTCAAAAGTAATCCAAGCAAGGCAGGCAGTCTGTTTCCAGTTGAAAATCCTTTAAGTACACAGACAAGCGATCCAAGTAAAACAAAAATAGAGTAATTTCCTCACAAGCTTTCTAAATATATATATATATATATATATATATATATATATATATACTTTTTATCAGGCATGGGAGTGTATTTTTGTGCTGTAAAACAAAGTGTTATTGGTCCAAATGTTAAATTCACATCCCTTCCCCCATCAGCTATACTCTGTCGCATATCGTCTACTCAGCTATACTCTTTCGCATATTGTCTACTCAGAGGTGATCTCTGCTTAACATACAAGGCCATGTCAAACCCAGAGCTGTTGGACATGCTACACTTAAAGAAATCCCAATTCCTCAGAGCCACACACTCCAGGGATCTAAATCTTGTCATCACAATAAACAAAACATGCTGGAGGGATAGGTTCCCGAACCAGAGACTCCCCAGACTCTGGAATAGATTGCCCATACATGTCAAGCAGAGTGCCTCATTGGCCCTCTTCAAAAGGAACCTTAACGATTGGATGGGAGAAAGGAAATTCACCCCGGGGATCACGTCAGTCGCCCTGCTAGATAGGAGTCCAGGGAAGTAAATAGTGTGGGAAGAAATAGCCAGGGAATTGTTATGGCTAGGCTTGTATAGGCCCTAGGGCTGATAGCCCAGTACCAACCTATGAACCTATAAGTGTGACATTCGAACTGGTCCTGCCCTACTGAGTAGTTGTCATAATAATATATAACCCTTATGTACTTTAAATAAAATTTATAATGATGTGGTACCTCTTATTTAACCAGATTATTAAGTCTGTGATTTTATCCAAGACAATATACTACATGGCTGGATGATTCCATCATACATACATTTTTTCTTATTTTTATTTTTTTCTGGTTCTTTTTTCCACTTTATTCAAAATGATGTGTAATAACAATACTAACTAATTATACAATTATATATATTTTTATAGATTGTTTTTAGGGTTCTTGTACACAGACCTGAAGAAGTCTAGAAGGATGAAAGCGATCTTTAACAATAGGTTATGAAAATAGAAACTTATTTTTACGTGCAAAATGTATATGTATATATTTATATATATATATATATATATATATATATATATATATATATATATATATTTTGATTGCCAAATGAACTAAGGCTGATATATTTCCAGCCATGTAGTATATTGTCTTGGATAAAATCACAGACTTAATAATCTACTTGTAATCTGGTTAAATAAAAGGTACCACATCATTATAAATTGTATTTAAAGTACATAAGGGTTATATATTATTATGACAGCTACTAAGTAGGGCAGAACCAGCTCGAATGTCACACTGATGAGTGAAGGGATGTGAGTTTAATGTGTGTACCAATGCCTGATAAAAAAAGTATATATATATATATATATATATATATATATATATATATATATATATATATATATATATATATTTAGAAAGCTTGTGAGGAAACTATTACTCTAGTTTTGATTTACTTGGATCATTTGTCTGTGTACTTAATAAAGGATTTTCGACTGGAAACAGACTGCTTGGCTTGCTTGGATTACTTTCGAATACTTAGTAATGCTGTACAATTATATATTTTCTATTATTTTTTGTTTTGTTTTGACTTAAGACGAGTTTAAGTTTGCTACTTCTACTACTATTGTCTGATCTGATTAGTATACAGTGATTAACTAGAAATATATGGACTGAAAATCTTCCACACAGAGAAGTTTCTCGCAATGTTTTGGTTTTAGAATCTCTGCACTTTAGTGCATTTTTTTTAGACTTCGGGGATACCACGGACATTACTTGTCTTTTGAATTTAATAAGTGGTCTTGTGTCTGGGCAAGTGGATTCAGAAGCCATAGTTCCTTGGGCTATCAACTTCAGACATTGGTTCTCCAAATGCATTAAAAGAGATGACAAATAGCTACTTAGGGCCTTTGATACAAAAGTCTGACAAATTTTACGAGTGTGGTTGTATTCTTCACCTAAGCATAAAGGCAATTTAGCTTTATGGGGAATCTGCTTCCCACACTCACATTTTCCCTTTCTGGATGACATGTAAAATAGTAACCCAACAAAAGGAAATAAGGAAAAGTCCCCAATGGGATACTTATTAGCTGTAGGCTCTGTAGCAGAAACAATGTGATGAACAGACAATTCAAAAATGTAGTGCTCGAACTGGTGGCAAAAAACTTCTGAGGATTAGCTGTTTGTACATCACTTATGTACCTTGCATCTTGGGTGTAGGGCATACACTTGATGAATGGCACCTGGAAGGACCTAATGCTTTGGTATGCTGGCCAATATATGTCTATCCTTGGCAGAGTATATTTTTTTGCTAAGGAATACTGCAACAGTGGTAAAGAACATCTTCAACTTATTTCTGACAGTCAAATCGTTACAGTATTTCGAACTACCATTGTAACCTAGGAATTGATCATCTTCAGAAATTTTACTTGACCTTATCCGGTAGCACTACTTGACACTTGGAATGCCTTATCTCATGCATTGAAACCTACTCATTTTGTGAGCCTGGGCAAGTTTGGTAGAGGAGGATGCAAGAAGGTATGTATGCTTTTCTCTGTCAGCAAGGCCTTACTCCTGTAGCAGAAGTCTCCTGATCCTTTCAGAAGGTTCTCTGAAAAGAAAATTCCAGTGAAAGTGGTGCCAGTTAGACTCTGGAACAGCACTTTATGAAATGAGAAAAGGCCAAAGTCTGGCTAATGTATGCATGCAAGTACCGGCAATAGCTGCCCCCTACCATTTGAGCTGATGTATCAAATATGCAGTGAGAATCATGAAACCTAACTGATGAATCTGTTAATACATTTCTCCACTCTTTCCTTCTTGTTAGTCTGGAAGGTGTCTACAAAGCCTCTTCCCTAATAATGACTGAATCTAGGAAATGTGAGCCAAATAGTTAAGGGCCTGCAAACCCAATATATCTCAGAAATACATATCATTCTCACTTTATCTTTGCATTGTATCAGTAGGAATGATAACAAATGTTGAAGTGTATGACCTGTGCTAAACTATGAAAGTGACAAGTGCTGACAGTTATACAGATGTCCTGCCATCTTGGGTACAGAGATGCCAGTAAAAAAAAAAAAAAAAAAAAAGAATCCATAATGACTGGCATCAGAGAAGGAAGGAATGACCCAAGGGTTCTTCAAATATTCGCTGAGATGTTTTTGTGTAGAGAGGAAGACAGGGACTGTCTTAATTAGTCTTACAGCTTCTTCAAAGCAGAATTTATCAGAAGTAGAGCTAGCAGGATGGGATAACTTGTGTTTTCAAGGGCATGGACTGCTGACCAAGTAGTAATGATTTCGAAGGGAAGGAATACTGTCTCAACTCAACCACAGCAGATAAACTCTGTATTCTCCTAAGATGGAAGTTACAAAAGCTGTATGTTGAGCGATTGTAGATTTCAGACTAGGTTAAATGTGGGACAATAAGCTTAAACTGGAGGTAGTAATAGGAAGTGTCTGAAGCAAGACCAGTGCAGATGGTAGATTACTTTGTGGATTGTGCGCTGCAACACCCATTCACTTGTCTTTAACCATGCACTTAACATGTTTTTAAAATGAGAAGTAGGTTAGGCAGTTGTGGCCGAAGAAGAAAATTCACAGGATTTACAGGGACTGTCAAACTTTAGGAATTAAAATAAGTAATTTTTTTCTGGCTTGAGTTCTGAACTGGAAATGTGCTCCATGACTTGAGTTGCATCTCACAAATGCTGAAGAGCAGCAACCTGCTCTAGCATGGGGAGACTGTTTCATTTTTAAAAGCCGATGCTAGAGGTGCCTGTTGTACTTGCATCCAGTTTTCAGCTAATCATGAGCTGGACACTGATCTCTCACATGAGGTGGACATTTCCACATGCAGGTAGTCTGAGATTATTTCATCTGCTTTGCACTTTGACAAAGAGCCAGGAATTGCTTTATGCTTTCAGTCTAGGTTCCCTAATCTTGAGCCTCTTTTATTACCTAGGATCAGGCAGTGGATCCAGTCATTAGTTCTTGACTGGTAATTTCTCTGTCAGCTAAGTATTGCCATAGGCCTCTTTTTTTTCTTCTTCTTCCACCTTTGCTTATGGCTCATGGGACAGAAATGAAGTTGGCAAAATCTAAAAAACAAAACAAAAACAGTACTTAAGTAAAAGGTTAACAACTACTGTACTGTCAACTTAAACCCATTATCCTTTGCCCAAAATTCCCCATCACACCTCTCCTTGTGGAGTTAATCTAGGTCAAGTATTTTTCAAAATTTAAAAATACCATCTCCTTGAATCCTAACAATATCCCTGGATGTCTACTTAGAAGTATCAAGTCCCCCCCATCAGCTCTTCAACCTATCTCTCCACTAGATGTAACCTCAAGATGTGGAGAACAGCTGTTATGGTAGTCTGGCATAAAGGTGGTATTACTACTAACCCTGGAAATTAGAGGCATATTAGGTTTATCGTGTTTGCAAGGTTATGGAATGTTTTACAACTGCACTAATGAAAGTATAGGTGACTGCATCCCTGGTTGCACACCATTTCAGCATTATAAAAGATAGATTATGCCTACTCAACCTGGATGATCCCTTCAAAAGAATTACTAAGGCCATGGATAAGGGGTGTACAATCCATGGTGCCTTCCTGGAGTTTGCCAAAGTCTTCAACATTTTTCCACCATGCTGGGATTATTTACAGACTTTCTCACCTCAATATTAGCCGCCTGTGTAGTTTGATGTACAAGTAATCTGTTGTCTGACAAACACTGGCTATCTGGCTTAATGTCTACTATTAAGGCTAGTGTTATTTGATCTAGACAGAAAAAAAAAACAGAACCATACATTTCTCACATTACTCTTTTTTTTTTTTTTTAAGATTCCCCTTATATATATATATATATATATATATATATATATATAGATAGATAATATCAAGGGATTGGCTGATCATGTTTAATGATTTACAAACTGTGAGGGTAGTTATCAAATACCATTTTGATGCTCAAATCTTCAACAAGGATTAGACCAAAGAAATGTTTGGTGTATTAATAATGGCCTCTTGCCACCAAAACTTGCAACATGGTTTCCTTTGGTAAATGTAACATCACTACCACATCATGTAATAACATTCCAATTAAATCTGACAATAATCATCAGGAACTTTGGTCTCTGCAGATAAATTCTCCTTGTAATCCCAAGTGTTTGTCATTGTTAAAGAATCTCTCTACCTTGTGTAACTTCTCCTTCATGGTATCCCCACAAGTTCCAAGAAAGTTATGGTCCCCCTCCCTTATTAAGGCCATCTTTGAATATAATGGCCCCTTCAATATGTATCTTAAGTACATAAACCGATTTGGAAGATATCAATATCTCCTTACCAAAATGATTGCAGGCCTCTGTACCTTTAGTTAGGGATTGACTAAAAGGTGCATACCTTAATATTATACTAGTTTCTGAGGGATTATTTCATATTAGCCCTCCATGGTAAGAATGACCTAGCACTCTTCAAACTTCTACTATATAGTGGTATAGCAAATACTTGCTGTGGAATCCTAAACCTGTAGTACCACATTAGCAATAACATATGCCATAAGAACATAGCCAATGTGTACCCCATTTCTAGAATAGGTTGTCCTTGCATATAAGGTAGAGTACTTGTCTGGAAGTCTTTAAAACCAGTCTGACTGACTAGATGAGTGATTACAAATTTTCACTTGGGATATGTGTCGGACATCTACTTAGGGAGCTTTGGTTTTGCACCAGAATTAGGTGATATGGCTGAGCTTCTCAATGGTCATCTTGACAATAAGGTTAGAACTTTTGTCCTTTATGTAAGCACATGGTCATACAGTGTAGATGCTTATATTAGTGAGATGAACAATAGACGCAAAAACTATTACTTAAAGGGACAATCCCAGAGTTTAAAATTTGGGTCCACACTAAAGTTGAGCAAAAACACGCCCACTTTACTATGTCACTTGCATTCCCACCCACAGTCTCTTTTTTTCCTGCATTTCTTTAAATTCCTGTTTTCTTTTTCCTCCCAGTGTCAACTGTTATTTCTTTTTCCGTTCCTGTCAGAATCGAATCTTTGTTCCAGAGACTTCACATGCGATAAGTTTATACTTTATGTAGTAATCACAACAATCATTATAAAAAAAGAGTGCTAATGTAACGAGCACTTGATAAGCATTTAAAAGTGCAAACTGCTCGTTAACAGTAACATTTTTTTTTAGAATGACTGTTCTTCAGTGTGCCTCCTTTACCTGTGATATCCTTCAGAAACTCCAAGCTATCATTAATCCTGTTTTGTCACAATAGTGATCTTCTCCAGTTGTTAGTCCTTTATCCCTCATCATCTCAGGCTTTGTTCAAATGTGTTGCTCTAGCAGGTTGAGAGGCATGAATTAGGATTTCAGTTGCATATTAAATCTTTGTTTTTTAGAACAATCGTTCACTGTGGTTCCTTTCTGTAGGAACCACAACGAATGATCGTTCTAAAAGCAAAGATTTAACAGTAGAAACAGTTGTATAACGTATTGTGGTATGGTGTCAAGTCTTATATTCTAAACACTGCCCACAGTAACAGCAATGTGTTATATTAACTGTCCCTCGTAAGTCTCAGCTATCAAACTTTTCACAGAGCGTCCAAATTTTTGCCTCATATTTTTGGTGTGTTCCTCATAAAACGTGTGCTTTTCTGGCACCTCAGTCATGATTGAATTCAGTAAATGATAGCTATTTCAGTTTCAGACTTGATAGCATTCAGGAAATGCATGTTAACACAAAACATGTTCTAGCCACTTTCTAAGTTTATGTGAGCAGTATTTAAATCCTGTCCCTATTTTTTGAGCATTAACCTCCATTATTACGGTACAGGCTTTGTCCACATTTCTTGTGCAAACAGGTTCAAATGTAAGCTGTCAATACTTTCTAACAGCAATTGCTGACATCTTCCCCCTTTTCCGAACGATAGTTCATTGCGGTCCCTTTCTGTAGGAACCGCAATGAACGATCATTCTGAAAACAAAAGTGCCATGGGAAAAATCTTTCTGGGAGATGACTGTGCAGCCCTAGTGCACTGTATGTACTATTAAAGAGAACTGAAACTTAGGGAACAGGACAACATACAAACAGAATGCTCACAATTTTGAGTGAAGGTGATAAGCAGGTGTACGGAAAAATTCAAGAAACAGCACAGCATTACAAATGTTTGTTCTTGATTCATTGAAAAGTAACAGTTTGAAGAACACCAACATCAATTATTTTTGTCTTACACAGCTTATTTAAGGTTTACCCAATATTCAAATTAAAAAAGTTTATATATGGATTTAAAATATGACATCACAGATGATAAAAATAATTGATTCCCCTGTAAAGGATCAGTATCCATGCATACACAGGATATATGGCTTCCTATAAGATTTGCTTTTCAAATTCATGAAATTGCTTCATAATGCATTAATTGTACAGACAAAAACAGATGGTTTATTCTTAATACATACATACAACTATCTTGAGAATCTTTCTATCAATACACACATAAATATACGCAAAGTGTAATATGTTCTTTTTTTCTGCATTTGGAGAGAGACTCAGATTGCCTTCCAAATAAGCATAAAGTGCACTGGTTTCTCTTCCAGAGTACCTCACTGAAGTACTCATTTCATTTTGTTAACTGGGTGCGTGAACTAGTCCAAGGACCCTTTTTCACTCATGACTTGGGTCCGAATAGCAGTGACAAAAATACTTTGCAAGCATATAGTATCTTGAAGAAAAGAAACATTGGTTTCACACAAAAAATTAGCCAAAGCAATATATTTTGTAAATTGTTTCCTAAACTGATTGTTTCCTATACAAAAGAAACCACATATGTATACTGATAAATATATCATATTTCCTGTCCAGCAGTTTAGAAAATATCATGTTGAATTCCTGTTACACATTACTGACCTTAAATTATTTTTTCCCTAGACACTTCCCCCTCTGTCTGCCAACCAGTGAGCTACCCCCTATCTGACTGGAGCCAGTTCATTCCTGAGGGGTTCATAGGTGTGTACTAGGCTAATGGCCCTGGGGCCTTTACAAGCCTAGCCCATAGAGGTGCCCTGGCATTGTGCTGTCTATCATTAGTTCCCAGTGCCTCTATCAAGTAGAGCCACTGGAGTGATCCCCAGGGTGAACTTTCTATTTCCCATCCATTCAGGGCTAGTGAGGTGCTCTGCTTGACATGTATGGGAAGTCTATTCCATAGCATGGGCAGTCTCTGGGTTATGAACCTGTCCCTCCAGCATGTTCTGTTGATTGTGGTAATGAGGTTGAGGTCTCTGGAGCGTGTAGTGTGCGAGGATTGGGATTTCTTTACATGTAGCATTTCTAACAGAACTGGGTCTGACATGGCTTTGCAAGTCAAGCAGAGATTGCCTCTTAGTAGACGATATGAGACAGAATAGCTGGAGTTTTTTGAGTCTGTCCCTGTAGGACATGTGTTTAAGGCCAAGGATCCTCTTTGTGAGGTACTTTTGTGGCCTCTCCAGCTGTTGCAGGTATCTAGTGAGGTACATGCCAAATGAGGCATTATACTCTGATTGGTATAATGAGAGGTGAGGGACTTCCCTTCGGATCCCTTAAGACAACAGCCATTGGCGGATTGGGGGGCATCACCCAGACAGATAGACATCAGGGAGTTTGGTGCACTTGCAGACAGATTGGTAATGACAACTATTTACTGTATGAGTACCTACATCACCATAGTGACTGCCAATTATCCTTCATCAGTTTGCATGCATTCCTTTATATAGCTGGCAAGAGTTGCTGTCACCAGCTTGGGCAACCATACCCGTGACCTTCCTGCATCAGCCTCCACTCTTTCTGTCCATGCACTGTCAGTGATCAAGTCATGAGCGGAACAATGAGCTGGGTGCTGACCAAGACCCAGCCCATTCTTCCAGTCATGACATCAAACACCCAAACCTGGTCACCTAAGCTATAATTAGGGCTTTATCTCTCTCCGCCATTCACACATCACACTGCCCTGATTTGCTAACATTTTACATATACAACAGTTTCTCCAGTAGAAGCTACCCTTTCTTGGAGACTTTTTTCCACTGTTCCTATGCTGTGGTGATAATGAAACAGCATGTCTGCACACTGGTTTTCTACTCTTATAATGACATAAACCTGCTTCACCCACAGTTTATTTCAACATTCCATTAGAATGTAAAACAAGTCTGCATAAAGCCACAGAATCAGGTGAATTAGTTACTAGCCATAACTTTTGGAGTTTTTAGCATTGCTTCTCTAAAGCTGCTAAAATGATAAGACAGTGCTCACCAGTATTAAAGCAGTATCACAGCTCTACTTGACTGAAACTGCTTTGTTCCTAATGTCCAACGTACCATTATAGTTCAAAGTTTTCATCACTTAATAGTGCAGTCATAAACTGCATATAGAAATAAATGTTCTTGACTAGCATATAAAGGCAAATTTTCCAAAGATTTTCAAGGACAGGTCAACTCTAAAAGACCAGAGTCATACCAGATATTGTATAACTGCATGCAAATAAATACATAAATAAATAAATAAAACCTCTTTGTCCCAGCAATCCTCTGTGCCATTATTTATTTTTTTTAAACAAAAAACATCTTTATTAAAATTTCATATATGACATAGGCAATCTTACATGTATATACATGAAAATAAACCATGACAACACAATCTCAGTTGCAAATATTGTACCTTACAAACAGTGCCAATACAAGTAGCTGCAAACATTATACATCACTTTTAATACATCCAGTCGTTGTCAACCACTGCATAGCTCATTCGAATCCTGCCTTCTTTCAAACCTTGTTCCTCCTCTGCATGTATTGATCCATTTCCCATTTTTTTTTTCCATGTAATCCTATCCTTTTCCAAAGATCCAAGTTCTAGTTGCTTTAGCTCTGTTACTATCTTCATTACTTCTAGTCAAGTTAGTTTATATTTTGATTTCCATTTTCAAGTATCTGCTTTTTTGACAGCCATCATAATTAGAATCAGCAAGGCCTTACTAAGTCTAGATAATTCCAATTCTGTAACAAAGCTCAAAGAAATAATTTCCCTGGTTACTCCAGTTTCCTCACCCAGCATCTCCAACAGTGCAGACTGTAGGGAATCTTTAAAGTCTGCCAACTCATTACACTTCCATAAAATATGTTCTCAGTTATTGTTTCTTTCCCATTACGCCAACAATATTTGCTGTTTACCTGAGGAAAAATTCTTTGGAGCCTGATTGGGGTATAAAAATACCAATGTAAATACTTCCAGGCAAATATGCTAACTCTTCTGGATTTTGTTGCATGTTTGGGATTCATTGCCACTATTTATTAGTCAGAATCAGAAAAAAAACATCCTTGTTTTGAACAATTTGCAAATCTCAGTGTACTATTCTTTAATAGGAATATATTTCCCTGATTAACAAGTTTTCATGTATTATAGAGGGTATTATTTATGCCCTCAAATGTCCATGCAATTTATTTTATATTGGTGAGAGTAAGAGAGTTTTTAATCTAGTTTAAAGGAACATATTAGAAACGTATAAAAAGCAGAGAGCAGACAGTGCAGTAGCTGTGCATTTTCAATACTACCATCATAGTAATGCTTTATTATTACAAAGTACAACTAAGGAGCAAGTGGGGGAGGGGGGTAAATTTGCTGAGGATAATGTACTTAAAGATAAATTATTGCATGAAGAAACTATATATATTTTACAGTGTAACACTTTATTACCAAGGGTTTGAAAAGAGTGTAATTGTATTTAATTTAATTTATCTTTTAATTAAAAACTTTTTAATAGTTAACTGACACCCAATCTTCACTATATATATATATATATATATTTATATATAAAATGTATATCTGAATAGATATATATACACATATATTATCATCTACCAGAACCAACAAGAGATTAGTATGACAGAGTGGAGAAGACAATAAAGTAGTGCAGTAAGAGGAAGACTGAAATTTTCATGGGGGACCCAGAATAGTCATGGAGGACATTAATCTACCAGGAGCAGGTAAGAAAATTCTCAGTACCAAGGGAGCCAGGGAATGGGAGCTGACTAAGGTCTTGAACTATGAGAATTCCAGGAGGGTCCAGTCCGGCAAACAAAAACATTTTAGCAGGTGGGCAAGCCCACCCACACCCCCGCTACTTATGTATGAAAGGAGTGTTACACTGAGACCGTTTGTCTATTTGTTTCTTATATTGAGACTATGAAAGGACAACACATGCCAAAACTGGACTATTTCCAGAAGGCTGTCCTCGGCTGCTACTTTTTGTTGTACCCATCACAGTAAACCAATTCCAGACAGTATTAAGGCTCACCCTGCAAGGGCATTGTCTTGTTCAGTGCCATACTGGAAAGCGGTGAACTCTACAAACTTTCTAGAGATTGCTGTATGGCTCTCTCTACATACTTTTACTAATCATTGCAAACTGGATTTTTTTCTCTAGATCCAGGACTGGCTTTGGTAGGACCACTCTCCATGGGCTTCCTAGATCCATATCTTTTCTCCTTCCAGGTTGGATATGTTTTGGTAATCAACCAGTAAACCTAAAGTTATGACAAGCAATGGGAATGATGAACATAGTGCAGTCATATAACTTGCACTTGCTTAAAACAGTTGATGTTCAAATTCCTCACTGTTATAGACACACCCACCCTCCTCCCCCTGCTGTTGTTTATAGTTATAGTTGGAAATACTTTGGTGATTACTTGTTTGTTTACTTCAGGATGAGTAAGCTATTACCTTGCCTTGGCAAGAAAGTCTATAGAATTTTCCTGTCTGAGTGCTGATTTTCCCTTAAGTTTGACCAATCAGCATTCAGAATGGAAGTGAAGGAGGTAGCCAGAGCTTTTGGAAGCTGACCATTTGCTGAGTTGTTTACAAGACATAACCCATACAGCCTAAAGGCTACTGCAGCAGTGGTAATATTGAACATGAGTGTATTTGGTTTCCCATAACTGCAAAGGAAAAAGCCAGCGCTGTGCATGCTTTAAATAGTGTAGCACAGCTTTCCAAGGTTATGGATCAACAGATTGCATTTGTGGCAATAAAGGCTCCACATGGCCCTCATGTACAGAGAAATATTTCTGAACAGCCGCGTAATCTGCAATGCACTGTGTATTATTTCCAAGGTGTGTGCCTGCTTGTGTGTGCATCTATATATGTGTATGCATGGCATCCAGGTAGTTCACATGATTCTAACATACCTCATGTCTGACCCATAATATCTGCTTTCAACATGGTGATTTCCCACAGGGTCATGTATTTGTAAGTTTTGGGCACAATGTATAGAAGCATGTCAACACATAAGCAGACAACACATGTAGCTAAACTCAATTGTTTGTTCATTGCCCTTATGGCTTTGAAGCATCATCAAGGGGTATCTGTTCCTGCCCCCCTTAGTCTTCTACACCTCTTAAGAGGCCTAGAGAGCAGGTTTCATCTGATGAGGAAGCAGATTCTTTTGAGGAATCTGTGGCCTTTTCTCCTAGATTCCCTCTCTCTTGGATTATGGTTCAGAGGAAGAGATTTCCTTTTGGGATACTGTTTCCTGTATGATGGAGTTTTTAAGCAGAACCTTGCCCAGGTTTTTGATGCTCAAAGGAAGTAAAATGGAGTCTCCCAAGCACTCTGCTCTGCCTCCTGTTCTTACTGTCTTGTTGGATACTTGTTCTGAAGCTTCTAAGGCTCCTGATTCCCAGCCCCCCCTGCTCCTAAAAAAACTGATAGGTTTTACAAAGTACCTGCTGATTGCAAATTTCTTTACAAATGCCCCTCAGCTGACCCATATGGTATGTCTGTATTTTCAGGTAAATCCTCTAAGGTTTTGCCTTCTACAAAGCCTCATCTCTCTGACAAGGGCAGCAGAAGTATGGAAAGGTTGAGTAAAAATATGTATACTGCTACTATGACCTTCAGGGCTGTCAATTATCAGACCCATATGTCCAGGTATATTTTGTCTCTTCTCTGTCAGGCTTTTCAGGTTATTTTAGATCTTCCTGATTCTAAGGGGAAGGCCAGATCTGGCCCTCTCTTTGTTAGATACCTCTTCTCAAGTGGCTCACCATTCCATTAAATAAAGTTATGATGCAGCTGATGCCTCATCTAGAGCTGCTGCCTTTGGTCGTGTGTTGAGGAGGTACTCCTGGCTTCACCTTCAGCCTCTGCCTGATGATATCAAGGCCAAGCTGATAGATGCTCCTCTTGACAATAAAAATCTCTTTGGATCTGCAGCTGCTGGCTTTTTAAATCTCTTCAGGAAAAAGGTAAGGTTATGCAGGAATTGAAACATATTTTTGTTTCCCCATTCCAAATTTCAGAGAAATTATTCTACCAAGTCTGCTTTTGTCTGTACACAGTCTCGCCCTCCTCCCAAGGGTAAATAGTGTGCTCGAAGGGCTCCTTCTTCTAAGTCTATTCAGACTCTTACAGCTCAGAAACCTCTTTTTCCAGACAAGATAAGTTCTTTCTGACTATCTTCTTTCCTCCTTCCTCAGCCATGTTCTATCTCTTTCACTGTCCCTTCCAGAATGGTTATAGATCACTCAGGATTCTTGGGTTCTTTCCATCATTCGTCAAAGGTATTACATGCTTTGGAAATCCCTCCCCCATTTTTGGGCATTCCTAATCCTCCTCAGGAAGAGCTGCTCTTTTTTTCTATTTGTTCTTTACATCCTTTTGTCTCAAGGAACAGTCCAAGCAGTTTTAACTGCAAAAGGGTAAGAGTTTTTTTTTAAACAAGAAACATCTTTATTAAATTATCATGTATGAATTAGGCAATCACACATTTACATAAATGAAAACAAACCATATTGATAACACATTATAAATCAGTTATAATCTATCCAGTCATTGTCAAACATTAAATAACTCATTCAAATCCTGCCTTCTTTTAAAACTCATTCCTCCTCTGCATGTATTGTTCCCTCAATTCCCATGTTTTCTATGTAATTTGCTCCTACCCTTTTCTAAAAATCCCGTTTCTAGTTCTTTTATCTCAGTTACTATATTTAGTGCTTCTAGTGCAGTTGGTTTAGACTTGGATTTCCATTTTCTAGTAATTGCTTTTTTGGCAGCCACCATAATTAGACTTGGTAAGGCCTTACAATCTCTGGGCAATTAAGTGTCTGTATCATAGCTCAAAAAACTTTTTCTTTAACTACACAAATTTGCTCACCCAGTATCTCTAAAAGAGTAGTCTGCAGGGAATTTTTAAAGTCTGACAATTTATTACACTCCCAGAAAATATGTTCCCAAGAACCTCTTTCTTCCTCACCACACCTCAAACATATGTTGTATACTAGAGGAAAAAATATTTGGAGTCTACTTGGGGTACAAAAATACCTATTTAAACACTTAAGCAAAGATCCTAAATCTTCTAGACTTTGTTGCATATTTGGGAGACATACATGTATCCCCCATTGTTTCTTTCTGAATTGCTTATCCAGTTTCTCTTCTCAATCCTTTCTAACCTCCTCTGAATGATTCTTACAGTTATGCAATATTTTGTATGCTGTACTAATTACTCATTTTTTTTAACATCAGCTTCTGTTCTAGAGTCCACTACAAACTCCACCAGTGCTGAGACTTCCAAGATGTCTGCACAGTGAATAACAGCTTAATTCTGTCTCTCCCATTCAGAAAACAGAAACTTAGGAGATAAAGCCAGTGGACCTAGATTTCTGGGTAAATCACAATAACTGACAAGGAGGTGCACTGCCAAGATGCCAGGAAAAAAAGAAATATAAAGGACCTGGAGGAAAATCAGCTACAAAAGTTGAAGAAAAAACACAGACTGGGGAAAGTACTGCATTGTTCAGAAAGAAACAGTGCAAGTTCCAGACATGACTTCAAGTAACCTAGAGGAAAGTAATAAAGCAGCTGCACACATACCTGCTAAAAATAAATGAAAAACTGATGGAGTATATCAACAGAAACAATAAAAAGCTTGAAAAAATGGAAGAAGCTTTGAACAGATATTCAGATAAGGTGATAGAACAGCAAAACTCAGAGGTTGAAATGAAGAATGGGCTGGCTGAGTATGAGACTGCACAAGAAGAAATGTGTCAAAAATAATATAACATGTAGGGAAAACCTTATATTTTCTGCTGTACCAGAGAAGCTTAAAGAAACAGACTATTAATTTTATGAAAGTACAAATAAGCAACTGGATTGGTATTCCACAACAAGAATAGGTAATTGAAAGGACACATCATGTGTGCTACCTGGCTATGAGAAAACAACCTAGACCTTTAATAGTAAAAATGTAATCTTACCAGCAGAAAGAGTTGACTCTAAGAAAATTGTGGCAGGAGGACAAAGTACTAAAAGTGGGAGACAGCAAAGGGTTTGTGGAGAATGAGTACTCATTACACCAGGTAGACAAGGAATAAATTAATTGCATTATATAGGTCATGCCCAGAAACAGGCATAAGGTTTAAGCAGCTGTACTAAAATATCCTCAAAATATTGTTACCTGGAGGAACAAAATAATTTTTTGATGAAGTACATGCAAGGAAGAAATACAAAAGTTTGTCCAATAAAAGGATATTCTGTTTCTTGTATTTTGGTAATAAAGACCACAAAGAGACTGTGACAGTGAATCCTTTCCCAGTGTTTCAATGGAAAATGATTGAGAGAGAGACAAAAGTACACATGTTGACTCGAAAAATCAACAGTGCACTGGAGATGAAGCAGAGACATGGCTTAGGAAATGGAGAAACAGGAATAGAACAAAAGAATCTGGAAAAATTGGACTTTCTTGGTTATTGTTAAACTTGTAGGAGACTCTAAAGCACAACTACAACTCTGACAACAGAAAGTAGAAAGGGCTGTCACCAAGATTAGGGAGTCTATTATAAGGAAGATATCACTTACAGAGACTACTTGTCAGAGTTAAAAGCTGGATATAGTCAGGACTGGTATGCTTAATGGTATTCTGTTTTTTTTTTCTGTAGCTGTCACAGACAGAGAACTGAATGTGAGAAACCATGCCTGTAGATTGGCACAAATGTGATATGCATGTGGTATGTATGCATCCCAACAGTAGGCTTATTTTAGCATTTAAAGTGATGACACATTTATTGGTTATACTGTCATATCAAACTGAGCTTTCATTTCTCAACTATAATTGGAAAGTATGCATGCATTACTCTGGAGGGCAAAACAACAATTCAGTATAACGGAGTAGTCATAGGTTGTGCCTTCAAAATCCAGACTTCCCAAATATATAATACTGTTATGTTTTTATCGATATTGCAATGTAATGTCAGAGATGTAAAGCAGTGTCTCCACTGGCTTGATGTAAACTGTAATCAGTATAACTGGAACACCCATATGTGCAAAGTAAGCACATATCAAGGATTGCTTACTGCTATCTGTAGTATATTGTGCATCTGTTAGGAGCTGGCTAGTCTTAACAAAAAACAAAGGTATTTGTTAAGAGTTGGTACTGTTTAAATTGAAGGTAATAGAATAGAGTCAAATACTTGTATCAGTGTTTTGTGTGTCACATATGAAGTTGCTAATGTTCTCCTTTTTTTCTCTTACCCCAACCCTTTTCTCTCTCTCTCTTTTTTTTTTTTTTTCCATTTTTTTATTTTTCCACCCACAGCACAGCAGGGTAGGCCTGTCCCACAGGATCCTCCTTCCCCCACTCCAGTGGCTGCAGCACCGGTGCCCAACACATCTGCTGCATGACCAGGTAGCACCACCTCTGCTGCCCCTTCACTACTTGGCCCTTCAGGTAGTTCTGCTCCACAGGATAGGCCAGTGGTTCCCTCCCAGTGCAGTGGCAGAGGTTGTGAGTTTAACACCTGCAATGAACTGCCAGGGTTGGTGCACAGGATTGTGCACTCTGTAGTTGGTGCACAGCTATGCTGGATCTAGTCACTGATCTCCATTGTTGCATTAAATAACACAAGAAGACACATATGTCATACACTGCAGCCATCAGCACAGTGAGGTGACAGTGATGACAGTCCAATGGGTGATGACTCGATTATCATTGTCACCCAACTTGATGTCCATGGGTTCACAATATCCCCCACCCTCTCCCCAACCATGGTGTTCACCCACCTCATGTGTCCTTGACAGTTCCTGTCTCTTATTTATCTTGCCTGTCTGCAATTGCTTCCTCACCTGTCCAACTTACTACATCCAGACATTCCTACATCCCTTCCCCAGCACCCTCTCTTTCAAACAAGGGCACCTGTCTCACATAAAAAAATCACCCCATATATAACTCTCCATGTTGCACACATCTTCATAATACATACAACTATCTTGAGAATCTTTCTATCAATACACACATAAATATACATAAAGTGTAATATGTTCTTTTTTCTGCATTTGGAGAGAGAGACTCAGATTGCCTTTTCCAAATAAGCATAAAGTGCACTGGTTTCTCTTCCAGAGTGCCTCACTGAAGTACTCATTTCATTTTGTTAACTGGAGTGCGTGAACTAGTCCAAGGACCCTTTTTTCACTCATGACTTGGGTCCGGAATAGCAGTGACAAAAATACTTTGCAAGCATATAATTATCTTGAAGAAAAGAAACATTGGTTTCACACAAAAATTAGCCAAAGCAATATATTTTGTAAAATTGTTTCCTAAACTGATTGTTTCCTACTCACAAAAAGAAACCACATATGTATACTGATAAATATATCATATTTCCTGTCCAGCAGTTTAGAAAATATCATGTTGAATTCCTGTTAGCACATTACTGACCTTAAATTATTTTTTCCCTAGACACTTCCTCTGTCTGCCAAAATCCAGTGAGCTACCCCTATCTGACTGGAGCCAGTTCATTCCTGAGGGGTTCATAGGTGTGTACTAGGCTAATGGCCCTGGAGCCTTTACAAGCCTAGCCCATAGAGGTGCCCTGGCATTGTGCTGTCTATCATTAGTTCCCAGTGCCTCTATCAAGTAGAGCCACTGGAGTGATCCTCAGGGTGAACTTTCTATTTCCCATCCATTCAGGGCTAGTGAGGTGCTCTGCTTGACATGTATGGGAAGTCTATTCCATAGCATAGGCAGTCTCTGGGTTACGAACCTGTCCCTCCAGCATGTTCTGTTGATTGTGGTAATGAGGTTGAGGTCTCTGGAGCGTGTAGTGTCACGAGGGATTGGGATTTCTATCCCACTGTAGCATTTCACAACAGGAACTGGGTCTGACATGGCTTTGCAAGTCAAGCAGAGATTGCCTCTTAGTAGACGATATGAGACAGAATAGCTGGAGTTTTTTGAGTCTGTCCCTGTAGGACATGTGTTTAAGGCCAAGGATCCTCTTTGTGAGGTACTTTTGTGGCCTCTCCAGCTTGCTGGTTGCAGGTATCTAGTGAGGTACATGCCAAATGAGGCATTATACTCTGATTGGTATAATGAGAGGTGAGGGACTTCTTCGATCCCTTAAGACAACAGCCATTGGCGGATTGGGGGGCATCACCCAGCCAGATAGACATCAGGGAGTTTGGTGCACTTGCAGACAGATTGGTAATGACAACTATTTACTGTATGAGTACCTACATCACCATAGTGACTGCCAATTATCCTTCATCAGTTTGCATGCATTCCTTTATATAGCTGGCAAGAGTTGCTGTCACCAGCTTGGGCAACCATACCCGTGACCTTCCTGCATCAGCCTCCACTCTTTCTGTCCATGCACTGTCAGTGATCAAGTCATGAGCGGAACAATGAGCTGGGTGCTGACCAAGACCCAGCCCATTCTTCCAGTCATGACATCAAACACCAAACCTGGTCACCTAAGCTATAATTAGGGCTTTATCTCTCTCCGCCATTCACACATCACACTGCCCTGATTTGCTAACATTTTACATATACAACAGTTTCTCCAGTAGAAGCTACCCTTTCTTGGAGACTTTTTTCCACTGTTCCTATGCTGTGGTGATAATGAAACAGCATGTCTGCACACTGGTGTCACTGGTTTTCTACTCTTATAATGACATAAACCTGCTTCACCCACAGTTTATTTCAACATTCCATTAGAATGTAAAACAAGTCTGCATAAAGCCACAGAATCAGGTGAATTAGTTACTAGCCATAACTTTTGGAGTTTTTAGCATTGCTTCTCTAAAGCTGCTAAAATGATAAGACTGCTCACCAGTATTAAAGCAGTATCACAGCTCTACTTGACTGAAACTGCTTTGTTCCTAATGGGCCGTCCAACGTACCATTATAGTTCAAAGTTTCATCATTTAATAGTGAAGTCATAAACTGCATATAGAAATAAATGTTCTTGACTAGCATATAAAGGCAAATTTTCCAAAGATTTTCAAGGCCAGGTGAACTCTACAAGAACAGAGTCATACCAGATATTGTATAACTGCATGCAAATAAATACATAAATAAATAAATAAAACCTCTTTGTCAAAGCAATCCTCTGTGCCATTATTTTTTTTAAAACAAAAAACATCTTTATTAAAATTTCATATATGACATATGCAATCTTACATGTATATACATGAAAATAAACCATGACAACACAATCTCAGTTGCAAATATTGTACCTTACAAACAGTGCCAATACAAGTAGCTGCAAACATTATACATCACTTTTAATACATCCAGTCGTTGTCAACCACTGCATAGCTCATTCGAATCCTGCCTTCTTTCAAACCTTGTTCCTCTTCTGCATGTATTGATCCATTTCCCATTTTTTTCCATGTAATCCTATCCTTTTCCAAAGATCCAAGTTCTAGTTGCTTTAGCTCTGTTACTATCTTCATTACTTCTAGTCAAGTTATTTTATATTTTGATTTCCATTTTCAAGTATCTGCTTTTTTGACAGCCATCATAATTAGAATCAGCAAGGCCTTACTAAGTCTAGATAATTCCAATTCTGTAACAAAGCTCAAAGAAATAATTTCCCTGGTTACTCCAGTTTCCTCACCCAGCATCTCCAACAGTGCAGACTGTAGGGAATCTTTAAAGTCTGCCAACTCATTACACTTCCATAAAATATGTTCTCAGTTATTGTTTCTTTCCCATTACGCCAACAATATTTGCTGTTTACCTGAGGAAAAATTCTTTGGAGCCTGATTGGGGTATAAAATACCAATGTAAATACTTCCAGGCAAATATGCTAACTCTTCTGGATTTTGTTGCATGTTTGGGATTCATTGCCACTATTTATTAGTCAGAATCAGAAAAAACATCCTTGTTTTGGAACAATTTGCAAATCTCAGTGTACTATTCTTTAATAGGAATATATTTCCCTGATTAACAAGTTTTCATGTATTATAGAGGGTATTATTTATGCCCTCAAATGTCCATGCAATTTATTTTATATTGGTGAGAGTGAGAGAGTTTTTAATCTAGTTTAAAGGAACATATTAGAAACGTATAAAAAGCAGAGAGCAGACAGTGCAGTAGCTGTGCATTTTCAATACTACCATCATAGTAATGCTTTATTATTACAAAGAAATGCGACTAAGGAGCAAGTGGGGGGGGGGGGTAAATTTGCTGAGGATAATGTACTTAAAGATAAATTATTGCATGAAGAAACTATATATATTTTACAGTGTAACACTTTATTACCAAGGGTTTGAAAAGAGTGTAATTGTATTTAATTTAATTTATCTTTTAATTAAAAACTTTTTAATAGTTAACTGACACCCAATCTTCACTATATATATATATATATATATTTATATATAAAATGTATATCTGAATAGATATATATACACATATATTATCATCTACCAGAACCAACAAGAGATTAGTATGACAGAGTGGAGAAGACAATAAAGTAGTGCAGTAAGAGGAAGACTGAAATTTTCATGGGGGACCCAGAATAGTCATGGAGGACATTAATCTACCAGGAGCAGGTAAGAAAATTCTCAGTACCAAGGGAGCCAGGGAATGGGAGCTGACTAAGGTCTTGAACTATGAGAATTCCAGGAGGGTCCAGTCCGGCAAACAAAAACATTTTAGCAGGTGGGCAAGCCCACCCACACCCCCGCTACTTATGTATGAAAGGAGTGTTACACTGAGACCGTTTGTTCATTTGTTTCTTATATTGAGACTATGAAAGGACAACACATGCCAAAACTGGACTATTTCCAGAAGGCTGTCCTCGGCTGCTACTTTTTGTTGTACCCATCACAGTAAACCAATTCCAGACAGTATTAAGGCTCACCCTGCAAGGGCATTGTCTTGTTCAGTGCCATACTGGAAAGCGGTGAACTCTACAAACTTTCTAGAGATTGCTGTATGGCTCTCTCTACATACTTTTACTAATCATTGCAAACTGGATTTTTTTCTCTAGATCCAGGACTGGCTTTGGTAGGACCACTCTCCATGGGCTTCCTAGATCCATATCTTTTCTCCTTCCAGGTTGGATATGTTTTGGTAATCAACCAGTAAACCTAAAGTTATGACAAGCAATGGGAATGATGAACATAGTGCAGTCATATAACTTGCACTTGCTTAAAACAGTTGATGTTCAAATTCCTCACTGTTATAGACACACCCACCCTCCTCCCCCTGCTGTTGTTTATAGTTATAGTTGGAAATACTTTGGTGATTACTTGTTTGTTTACTTCAGGATGAGTAAGCTATTACCTTGCCTTGGCAAGAAAGTCTATAGAATTTTTCTGTCTGAGTGCTGATTTTCCCTTAAGTTTGACCAATCAGCATTCAGAATGGAAGTGAAGGAGGTAGCCAGAGCTTTTGGAAGCTGACCATTTGCTGAGTTGTTTACAAGACATAACCCATACAGCCTAAAGGCTACTGCAGCAGTGGTAATATTGAACATGAGTGTATTTGGTTTCCCATAACTGCAAAGGAAAAAGCCAGCTGTGCATGCTTTAAATAGTGTAGCACAGCTTTCCAAGGTTATGGATCAACAGATTGCATTTGTGGCAATAAAGGCTCCACATGGCCCTCATGTACAGAGAAATATTTCTGAACAGCCGCGTAATCTGCAATGCACTGTGTATTATTTCAAGGTGTGTCTGCTTGTGTGTGCATCTATATATGTGTATGCATGGCATCCAGGTAGTTCACATGATTCTAACATACCTCATGTCTGACCCATAATATCTGCTTTCAACATGGTGATTTCCCACAGGGTCATGTATTTGTAAGTTTTGGGCACAATGTATAGAAGCATGTCAACACATAAGCAGACAACACATGTAGCTAAACTCAATTGTTTGTTCATTGCCCTTATGGCTTTGAAGCATCATCAAGGGGTATCTGTTCCTGCCCCCCTTAGTCTTCTACACCTCTTAAGAGGCCTAGAGAGCAGGTTTCATCTGATGAGGAAGCAGATTCTTTTGAGGAATCTGTGGCCTTTTCTCCTAGATTCCCTCTCTCTTGGATTATGGTTCAGAGGAAGAGATTTCCTTTTGGGATACTGTTTCCTGTATGATGGAGTTTTTAAGCAGAACCTTTCCCAGGTTTTTGATGCTCAAAGGAAGTAAAATGGAGTCTCCCAAGCACTCTGCTCTGCCTCCTGTTCTTACTGTCTTGTTGGATACTTGTTCTGAAGCTTCTAAGGCTCCTGATTCCCAGCCCCCCCCTACTCCTAAAAAACTGATAGGTTTTACAAAGTACCTGCTGATTGCAAATTTCTTTACAAATGCCCCTCAGCTGACCCATATGTTATGTCTGTATTTTCAGGTAAATCCTCTAAGGTTTTGCCTTCTACAAAGCCTCATCTCTCTGACAAGGGCAGCAGAAGTATGGAAAAGTTGAGTAAAAATGTGTATACTGCTACTATGACCTTCAGGGCTGTCAATTATCAGACCCATATGTCCAGGTATATTTTGTCTCTTCTCTGTCAGGCTTTTCAGGTTATTTTAGATCTTCCTGATTCTAAGGGAAGGCCAGATCTGGCCCTCTCTTTGTTAGATACCTCTTCTCAAGTGGCTCACCATTCCATTAAATAAAGTTATGATGCAGCTGATGCCTCATCTAGAGCTGCTGCCGTTGGTCGTGTGTTGAGGAGGTACTCCTGGCTTCACCTTCAGCCTCTGCCTGATGATATCAAGGCCAAGCTGATAGATGCTCCTCTTGACAATAAAATCTCTTTGGATCTGCAGCTGCTGGCTTTTAAATCTCTTCAGGAAAAAGGTAAGGTTATGCAGGAATTGAAACATATTTTGTTTCCCCATTCCAAATTTCAGAGAAATTATTCTACCAAGTCTGCTTTTGTCTGTACACAGTCTCGCCCTCCTCCCAAGGGTAAAAAGTGTGCTCGAAGGGCTCCATCTTCTAAGTCTATTCAGACTCTTACAGCTCAGAAACCTCTTTTTCCAGACAAGATAAGTTCTTTCTATCTTCTTTCCTCCTTCCTCGGCCAAGTTCTATCTCTTTCACTGTCCCTTCCAGATTGGTTACAGATCACTCAGGATTCTTGGGTTCTTTCCATCATTCGTCAAAGGTATTACATGCTTTGGAAATCCCTCCCCCATTTTTGGGTATTCCTAAGCCTCCTCAGGAAGAGCTGCTCTTTTTTTCTATTTGTTCTTTACATCCTTTTGTCTCAAGGAACCATCCAAGCAGTTTTAACTGCAAAACGGTAAGAGTTTTTTTTAAACAAGAAACATCTTTATTAAATTATCATGTATGAATTAGGCAATCACCATTTACATAAATGAAAACAAACCATATTGACAAAAAATTATAAATCAGTTATAATCTATCCAGTCATTGTCAGTTAAACATTAAATAACTCATTCAAATCCTGCCTTCTTTTAAAACTCATTCCTCCCCTGCATGTATTGTTCCCTCAATTCCCATGTTTTCTATGTAATTTGCTCCTACCCTTTTCTATAAATCCCATTTCTAGTTCTTTTATCTCTGTTACTATATTTAGTGCTTCTAGTGCAGTTGGTTTAGACTTGGATTTCCATTTTTTAGTAATTGCTTTTTTGGCAGCCACCATAATTAGACTTGGTAAGGCCTTACAATCTCTGGGCAATTAAGTGTCTGTATCATAGCTCAAAAAACTTTTTCTTTAACTACACAAATTTGCTCACCCAGTATCTCTAAAAGAGTAGTCTGCAGGGAATTTTTAAAGTCTGACAATTTATTACACTCCCAGAAAATATGTTCCCAAGAACCTCTTTCTTCCTCACCACACCTCAAACATATGTTGTATACTAGAGGAAAAAATATTTGGAGTCTACTTGGGGTACAAAAATACCTATTTAAACACTTAAGCAAAGATCCTAAATCTTCTAGACTTTGTTGCATATTTGGGAGACATACATGTATCCCCCATTGTTTCTTTCTGAATTGCTTATCCAGTTTCTCTTCTCAATCCTTTCTAACCTCCTCTGAATGATTCTTACAGTTATGCAATATTTTGTATGCTGTACTAATTACTCATTTTTTTTAACATCAGCTTCTGTTCTAGAGTCTACTACAAACTCTACCAGTGCTGAGACTTCCAATATGTCTGCACAGTGAATAACAGCTTAATTCTGTCTCTCCCATTCGGAAAACAGAAACTTAGGAGATAAAGCCAGTGGACCTAGATTTCTGGGTAAATTGCAATAACTGACAAGTAGGCGCACTGCCAAGATGACAGGAAAAAAGAAATATAAAGGATCTGGAGGAAAATCAGCTACAAAAGTTGAAGAAAAAACACAGACTGGGGAAAGTACTGCATTGTTCAGAAAGAAACAGTGCAAGTTCCAGACATGACTTCAAGTAACCTAGAGGAAAGTAATAAAGCAGCTGCACACATACCTGCTAAAAATAAATGAAAAACTGATGGAGTATATCAACAGAAACAATAAAAAGCTTGAAAAAATGGAAGAAGCTTTGAACAGATATTCAGATAAGGTGATAGAACAGCAAAACTCAGAGGTTGAAATGAAGAATGGGCTGGCTGAGTATGAGACTGCACAAGAAGAAATGTGTCAAAAATAATATAACATGTAGGGAAAACCTTATATTTTCTGCTGTACCAGAGAAGCTTAAAGAAACAGACTATTAATTTTATGAAAGTACAAATAAGCAACTGGATTGGTATTCCACAACAAGAATAGGTAATTGAAAGGACACATCATGTGTGCTACCTGGCTATGAGAAAACAACCTAGACCTTTAATAGTAAAAATGTAATCTTACCAGCAGAAAGAGTTGACTCTAAGAAAATTGTGGCAGGAGGACAAAGTACTAAAAGTGGGAGACAGCAAAGGGTTTGTGGAGAATGAGTACTCATTACACCAGGTAGACAAGGAATAAATTAATTGCATTATATAGGTCATGCCCAGAAACAGGCATAAGGTTTAAGCAGCTGTACTAAAATATCCTCAAAATATTGTTACCTGGAGGAACAAAATAATTTTTTGATGAAGTACATGCAAGGAAGAAATACAAAAGTTTGTCCAATAAAAGGATATTCTGTTTCTTGTATTTTGGTAATAAAGACCACAAAGAGACTGTGACAGTGAATCCTTTCCCAGTGTTTCAATGGAAAATGATTGAGAGAGAGACAAAAGTACACATGTTGACTCGAAAAATCAACAGTGCACTGGAGATGAAGCAGAGACATGGCTTAGGAAATGGAGAAACAGGAATAGAACAAAGAATCTGGAAAAATTGGACTTTCTTGGTTATTGTTAAACTTGTAGGAGACTCTAAAGCACAACTACAACTCTGACAACAGAAAGTAGAAAGGGCTGTCACCAAGATTAGGGAGTCTATTATAAGGAAGATATCACTTACAGAGACTACTTGTCAGAGTTAAAAGCTGGATATAGTCAGGACTGGTATGCTTAATGGTATTCTGTTTTTTTTTCTGTAGCTGTCACAGACAGAGAACTGAATGTGAGAAACCATGCCTGTAGATTGGCACAAATGTGATATGCATGTGGTATGTATGCATCCCAACAGTAGGCTTATTTTAGCATTTAAAGTGATGACACATTTATTGGTTATACTGTCATATCAAACTGAGCTTTCATTTCTCAACTATAATTGGAAAGTATGCATGCATTACTCTGGAGGGCAAAACAACAATTCAGTATAACGGAGTAGTCATAGGTTGTGCCTTCAAAATCCAGACTTCCCAAATATATAATACTGTTATGTTTTTATCGATATTGCAATGTAATGTCAGAGATGTAAAGCAGTGTCTCCACTGGCTTGATGTAAACTGTAATCAGTATAACTGGAACACCCATATGTGCAAAGTAAGCACATATCAAGGATTGCTTACTGCTATCTGTAGTATATTGTGCATCTGTTAGGAGCTGGCTAGTCTTAACAAAAAAACAAAGGTATTTGTTAAGAGTTGGTACTGTTTAAATTGAAGGTAATAGAATAGAGTCAAATACTTGTATCAGTGTTTTGTGTGTCACATATGAAGTTGCTAATGTTCTCCTTTTTTTCTCTTACCCCAACCCTTTTCTCTCTCTCTTTTTTTTTTTTTTTCCATTTTTTTATTTTCCCCCCACAGCACAGCAGGGTAGGCCTGTCCCACAGGATCCTCCTTCCCCCACTCCAATGGCTACAACACCGGTGCCCAACACATCTGCTGCATGACCAGGTAGCACCCCCTCTGCTGCCCCTGCACTACTTGGCCCTTCAGGTAGTTCTGCTCCACAGGATAGGCCAGTGGTTCCCTCCCAGTGCAGTGGCAGAGGTTGTGAGTTTAACACCTGCAATGAACTGCCAGGGTTGGTGCACAGGATTGTGCACTCTGTAGTTGGTGCACAGCTATGCTGGATCTAGTCACTGATCTCCATTGTTGCATTAAATAACACAAGAAGACACATATGTCATACACTGCAGCCATCAGCACAGTGAGGTGACAGTGATGACAGTCCAATGGGTGATGACTCGATTATCATTGTCACCCAACTTGATGTCCATGGGTTCACAATATCCCCCACCCTCTCCCCAACCATGGTGTTCACCCACCTCATGTGTCCTTGACAGTCCCTGTCTCTTATTTATCTTGCCTGTCTGCAATTGCTTCCTCACCTGTCCAACTTACTACATCCAGACATTCCTACATCCCTTCCCCAGCACCCTCTCTTTCAAACAAGGGCACCTGTCTCACATAAAAAAATCACCCCATATATAACTCTCCATGTTGCACACATCTTCATAATACACATGATTTGGTCCAATTCCCCATACAACAGATTGTGCTGTGGTCACCCCCTTCTCTGCAGGTGACAGTCCAAATTCAGCAAAATATGTTCATGTTTTGTTTTTCTTTTCAAACACCTTTATTGAATTATCACTTGTGACATAGGCAAATTTATTTTATTTATTTTTATTTTAGTTTACATTTGTTGACCGGGCTAGTCTAACTGGATATATTTCCATTTTCAGTAGAGGCCCGGGGAGAAAAGCTCCAACATAGTATAAACAGTATTATGCAATTATATAACAAAAGCAAGTACAAAAAAACAAAATAATAATAAGAGGTATATACAATCAAAAGAAGGCATACTCAAAGTAAAAATACAAGTAGGTCAATAATACAACAGTTGTGAGATTGTTTGATAAGCGAGATACAGTTCATTGTTGGTTAACATAAACACTTGTGGTTATAAGTTTTCGGAGACCAGATATTAGCATACAGAGGGGTATATAGAGTGAGATGTAGAACCATAGGCAGTAAAAAGAAAAAAGGAAAGGTGGTTAATGTACATCCAGATAAAAGTAATCAAACTATACATAAACATTATATTTCACATATATTATTAGATATCATATAACATAAGCAATATTACATAAATTATTCAATTCCTGCCTTTTTTAACAAGAAACTGCTGCATTATTTTAAAATCTACACTTAAAGTTACATTTTAGTCGAATTTGATCGAATTTTTGTTGTTTGTTTGTTTAATTTAACTCTGGATGCTGCCCACTAAAGTGTGCTAGCCTGTGTAACTAATTTATCACTGTCTCTGCATTTTCTGTGTGTTTCTACCAAAAAACAAAAAAGTAATCCTTGTTTTCCCACCTCTCCTTGACTAGTTTAGACCACTTTACAGGCATTGCTGTATTCTGGGCTGTGGTGTAGTTCCTGTGTTGTCCATTACCTTACTTGGATAGAAGGAAGTTTCTTTGCTCACCAGTGGGAGTGGGGAGCCTTGAGCAGCCTACCTGTCCCTGTAGGAAGTGACCTCAGCACAAGAAGCTGTAGTAATTGGTTGTTTTGGACCATTTCTAGCTCTTTTGTAGTTCACTGTTTAAAATCCGCGTTTGCACGGCTTTGCGCGGTTGTGTGCATAGCGCAGCGCCGGTTAAACAAGGTGAAACTTTTTCTGGCTCCGCCAAGTCTGCTCTTCAAATTTTCCCTTAAGGAAGCTCTACTCTTAGTATAACCAGACTACTTACTATATTATAAGTCTAGCACTTGTTCTCAATACGTCTCTACTAAGTAAGCACTCTCGTACTAAGTAAAGCACTACATCTACTTACCACCCCTGTGAATATCCACTTCCCTTAAAGGTACAACACTCTCTACTGTTCTATCATGTCGAGTGGTAGATTACTGGCGTCATCTCCAGTTCAGCTGGTCAATCTGGGTATCTTGAGACAATGCTACAATTGTCTGATGTACACAGACAACCCTCTCCTCCTCCCAACAAACACAAATACATGTGAAAGATGCAACTATATAGCCAAACTGGAGGCTGAACTCTCTCAACTCAGGGCTGGCATGACCAGACAGGAGGAGATGGCAACCACACACACAACAATCCCAGTCCCACATAGACCTACCACAACTGCAAACCAAACACACAAAAACACAAAGACATATGCGGAGGCTCTAATAAAAAACTTACCAAAACAACAGAGGCTCCCAAAGCAGACACCCAAAAATCCACCACCTCAAAACAAAACACATGCAACACATACTTCAATAAATCAGTGTGTCAACCAATCATAGCCCTTAAGGCCAAACACCTTGCCTGATACACTAGTAATAGGTGACTCTATAGTCAGACACACTGATGTCCCGCTGACCAGGCTGAGCAAGGAGAAGGTGACTGTGAGCTGTCTTTCGGGAGCTAGGATCCGCCACATAACACACGCACTCAAGTCTCTCCAAAGCAAGTACAAATATGACTCCGTCATTGTCCATGCTGGTGTGAATGACCTGAGATGTACCTCCCTGGACTACATGAAAAGAGACATAGAGGAGCTATCCAATTATGCAGCCCAGGCTGGTATGACCCTGACCCTGAGCAGCATCTTGCCCTCACCAAGAATGATACCACAATACAAAGACAAGATGATCAGCTTTAACAATTGGCTCAAGTACTGGTGTCATTCTAAGGGGATCCAATGTCTGTCTGCCTGGGATGACATGTTGGACAAGCCACGCTACTTTGCAAGGGATGGCTTACACCTGTCACCACAGGGCTTTCGGATATTGGCTAAGGCTCTTGCCACCCCCATAGTGCCTTTTTTAGGCAAGGCTCAAAAGACAAACCCACCTCCTTAGAAAACATTAATGGAAAAAAACTAAGGGTAATGCTGCTCAACACCAGAAGTCTAAATCTCAAGATGCAGGCACTTGATGCACTCCTCAGCATGGAGAACATCGACGTCTGTGCAGTAACTGAAACCTGGTTCAAGGCTCCTGAGAGCACCCCAGCACTACCAGGCTATACCTGGTATCATGCTTTTCGGCCCCAAAACCCAGGCCGAACCACAAAGGGAGGGAGAGTGTCCATATTCATCAAGGACACCCACACCTCCAGGTTAGTAGCAACACATGAAGCATCAGAGACCATACAGGTGCACTAACCATAGGCAAAACTGCTATACAACTGGTAGCATGTTACAGACCACCCTCTCAATCTCAAGAACTCCACTCAGCCTTCCTGAAGACATTGGAGGATATGAATGTATCACAAAATACCATCATACTGGGAGACTTACATTATTCTAGCCCTAATACCCTAGCAATTCTAGCCCTAATACCCTAGCCCAAAGGTTCCTGGAATTCATAAATTCAAATGCACTGGAACAATTAGTCACCTCTCCCACTAGGGGAGATAATATACTAGACCTGATCATCACAAACATGGGGACAAAATGCTCCACACCGGAAGTATACCCCTCACTAGTGAGATCTGACCACAAACTAATCACCCTGGATATACATATCCCACCTCCACCCCCAGCACAAAAGACCACAGTGAAAAACTTCTCAAAAGCAGACTTCACTCTTCTTAAGACTGAGATGTTATCCTTTAAGCCCACTGTGCCAGTGGATACCACATCCCACAATGCCGAATCCTTCACAAATGATTTCTATGGACATCTCCAAGAATGCATGGATCATGCAATCCCAAACAAATCCAAGTCCCTCTCCACCAAAGGTAAGCGTCCTGTCTGGTGGACCTCAGCCATAAACAAATTGTATAACAAAAGAAGGAAGCTACTGCACATCAGAGCAAAATCCCATGAAGGGAAGACATCTCTGATCAACATTAGCAGAAAACTACATTCTCTCATAAAAACATCCAAGGCCAACTTTGAGAGAAAAGGACACTAAAGATAACCACAAGGTCTTCTTCAGCTATGTTAGAAACCTGGGCGGAAACCCTCAGATATGCTCAGAGTTGGTTCACAACAATAAAAAATATACTGAACCCACAGATATTGCCAACATTCTGGCTGATAGGTTCAGTGCAAATTTCTCCCCTCCTTCACCCCCAAAAGAAGAAATACTTATCCCAGCTGAATGTAATCTCCCTGTCATCTCAGATGTCCAAGTGAGAACTGCCCTAAACAAAGCAAAAAACACAGCATCAATGGGACCCGACGGTATCCCGGGTTGCGTGTTACGTGAACTCCAAGAGGAGCTAAACCCACACACAAAAATGCTATTTAACCTTAGCCTTACTTCGGGATATGTACCTGAACACTGGCATTACAGCAACAGTGGTCCCACTCCACAAGGGGGGTGCCTCTACAGACCCTGGAAACTACCGCCCCATAAGCTTAACCAGCCTGGTCTGCAAACCAATGGAAAGAATCATTATGGAACTCATAAACAGAGACATAGGGGACCTACAGACACTTGACCCCACCCAGTTTGGCTTTGTAAAGGGCAGATCCTGCCTTTTAAACCTGGTTGACTTTTTCAAAACAGTCACTAGAGCCATTGACGAGGGCAAAGCAGTCCATACAGCATACCCGGACTTGGCTAAGGCCTTCGACACAATACCCCACTCAGGCATCATAGATAAGCTCAACAGCTTAAAAGTAAACCCTTATGTCACTAGATGGGTTGCAAACTGGCTAAAGGACAGAACCCATAAAATTAAAATCGCTGGAGCAATGTCAGACTCAAAGCCAGTCACAAGTGGTGTCCCACAGGGATCTGTCCTGGGACCCCTCTTGTTCGGGCATTTATTTCTCAGATGTTAAAGCAAACACGGAGGGCTGTGGCTGACAAAGTTCGCAGATGACTGCAAACTAGGCGCCATAGTCGATACACCAGCAGACACACACATCCTACAAAAGGCCTCACAGAAGCGGACAACTGGTGCCGGAGTCACGGCCTTAAACTAAATGCCAAAATGTATAGTCATCCCTTTGGGAAAAACAAAGTACCCACAAATTATCAGATAGACAGCAACCCACTGAGTACGGAAAAAGTAATCAGAGACCTAGGGACCCAAGTCGACAGCGACCTCTCATTTGATACCCACATTGCCAAAGTGGTTAAAAAAACATTCTACCTTGCACACCTCATCATGAAGGGATTCACATCCAGATCCAAGGATGTCATTGTACCCCTATATTCCTCCCTCATCAGACCCATGATTGAGTACAATGCCCCATTTGGTATGTACCTCACCCGGCATTTGCAACAACTGGAGAGACCACAAAAGTACCTCACCAAGAGGATCAAGGGTCTCCAACATATGTCTTATTCTGCCAGACTAAAGAAACTTCAGCTCTATTCAGTAGCATACCGCCTACTCAGAGGTGATCTCTGCCTGACGTACAAGGCCATGTCCAGTCAGGATCTGATGGACATGCTCCACCTCAAAAAAAACAAGTCCATCAGGACCACGAGAGCTAAAGACTTAAACCTCGGCACAAGTATGAATAGGACATGCTGGAGGGATAGATTCATAACCCAGAGGCTTCCCATGTTTTGGAACAAGATCCCAGTTCGTATTAGGCAGAGACCCTCACTGACTCTCTTCAAGAGAAATCTTGATGAGTGGATGTGAGATCGTAAGTTTACCCCAGGGGTCACATCTGTGTCACTGCTAGACAGGGGCACAATAAACTAATTCTATTATGTAAGGGGACCTTCATTGTGTCACTACTAGACAGAGGCACAGTATTCTAAATTTATTCTGTACATTTATTGTACAATTTCATGGGGTGGCAAAAGCCACATCACTATGGCTAGGCTTACAAATGCCCCAGGGCAGATAGCCTAGTACTTTACTATGAAACATCTTTATTAAACCATCACTTACTACATAGGCAATCATACATTTATATAAATGAAAGCAAACCACACCAACACAATTCTAGTTGTAAGCATTTTACATCACAAACCATACTGACACTACCAGTTGCAAACATTATTTATCATTTATAATCTAACCATTTTTCTCAATTAAACATTACATAGCTGATTTAAGTCCTGACATCTTTTAGACCTCATTATTCCCTTGTATGTATTGTTCCCACAATTTCCATTTTTCCTATGTAGTTTGCTCCTACCCCTTTCTAAAGATCTCAGTTCCAGTTGTTTTACTTCTGTTACTATATTCACTACTTACAATATAGTTGGTATAGATTCTGATTTCCATTTTCTAGTAATTACTTTTTTTAGAAGTCACCATTATTAGACACAGCAAGGTCTTACCATGTCAACGCAATTCCTATTCTGTATCATTGCGCAGAAAAATCATCTCCCTCATTAGACCAATCTGCCCACCCAGCATCTCAAACAGTGCATCCCACAGGGAATCCTTAAAGTCCACCAACTCACCGTACTCTCAGAAAATAAGTTCCCAGTTACCTCTTTCTTCCCTTTACACCTACAGCATTTCCTGTCTGCCTGATGAAAAATTCACTGGAGTATACTTAGGGTATAAAAATATCTATGTAAACATTTCCAGGCAAAAATCCTAAACCTTTTAGATTGATTTTGTTGCATATTTGTAAGAGATATATATATATATATCTACACACACACACATTTTTTTTGTTAATTGCTTATCCAGTCTCTCTTCCCAATCCTTTCTAACGTCCTCTGATTGATTCTTATAGTTATCATGCAAAATTTTATATACTGTACTAATTATTCATTTCTTAATGGCAGCTTAGATTCTATTAAAAACTCTTCCAGTGCGGGTCTTTCATTTATAACCTCCCCCCATTTCTTTCTCTTTGCCTATACTCTGATATCAATCCCTGCTAGGGAAGGCAATTTGTAACCTGCAGTCCAAATAAATTCTTGGTGTTCATAGGTTCATAGATTCATAGATTAGTACTAGGCTAACTGCCCTTGCGAGCCATTTTTAAGCCTAGCCAATTATCCCTTGTGAGACTCAAACCCTGCACCTTGTGTTTGTAAGGCAAACACTTTAACCATTAGGCCACCCTCCCAACCCAGAATGTGTTTTCACATTCTATGATCTTTCCTTCTCTGGTTATTTGTTCCCAATACCTTGGTTACTTTGCCAGTTTTCTCCAATAAATTCCAGCCCTTCTTGCCTATTGTCTGTATCCCTAATTGCAGTCATGCCTATAAGCAAAATCTCCTTTCTCTATTCTTATGTTGGTTTACTTCTTAGAGTACTTTCTGCTACTTTATGTATATAATTTTATGTATGATTATTGTTATTCTCCTTAAAGGCCTGCATCCAAAATCCCAGTCTTTCCTTGCTTCTTGAGCTTCCCCCTGCTTCTGCATCATCCCTTTCCACTTTGAATTACAGTTTTCTGCTTGTTCTATGTATAAGAGTCTTAAATATGTAGCTGATTCCCCCCTTCAAATTAGGTAATCCCAATCTGTCCTGTTCTGCTGGAAGAATCATCTTATCCCACTTGACTTTTGCAGTAATCTCCTCCCAGATAAAGTCCTTCAGCTCTTTATTAATAGCTACCCATAACTTCTCCTCGGGTTGATCAAAATATGCCTGACCTATGTATAAGACTAAAGGGACTAAAAACATTTTAACTGCTTGTAGCTTACTA